>NC_071267.1:13618838-13918838 GCF_023375685.1 Ictalurus furcatus
GGGAAGAACTTTGTGAAATGTCATGCCATAACTAAACTCTGTTAGATAATTGGTACTAGTCCACAGTAATTAAATATCAGTGTAGACTTGAAGAGGATTATAGGTGGAAAGCAGGACTCAAAGTCAAAACTACATGTGACTCTCCTTGACATTCCATGCATATCAGAACATTGTTTTCATCAGGAATATTCTGGTTGTCAGCCAGTGTCCTGGATTTCATTGAGCCTGACTGGAGTCTAGATGCTATCAGATGATTCTTCACATGGTGAATGTTAGATGGCTGTGTAGGTCCTACTCAGAAGTGATCTTTGAAAAGAACAGGCTGGTTTTCTTCACATACATGGTTCAAGTTTCTAACTCCAAAATCAGTTCTTCCTTTCTGCAAATATAGTTAGCTTTAGTTGGCTTGTCATCTTAAATTAATGGAGTGTGTATGTGTCACAGTGTCTGTGTGTGATAGATAAAGATAGATAGAGAGTGAGGGAAATAATAATGTAAATGATCTTTAATAAGTCTATCAAAATTTGCTTGGTCTCACAGTGGAATTGACATCATCACAGTAAAGTCATAAGTGTCAGCTTATTGAGGAAATATCTCACATTTTGGTTCAGTGTAATCTACATGTGTGCCAACATGGGCTCTCTATGTCTTTACTGCTTTTAAGACTTTGATAAATGCACTATTCAGAAATTAATCCAACATTCACATTTATTTTTTGATCAGATTGTTCAATTTGTGTTATAATTTCTTAGCAGCACTTTTCAGCTGGTAATCACCACCACATAAAAAAAAAATCAATGATAGAATACCTTATTCTGTCTGATTTTTTCTTACTTCTTACTTCTACTGAAACTTTCTCTACCATTTTGCTATGTTTGGACTGAACAGTATGTAATATCTTTCTCATGGACTATCCGAGGAGAGACTCCATTAGAGGTCTTTATGTAAAGGGAGGAAATGATAGAGTTAAACATGATATTTTGACAAACAAAACAATACACACCATTTTGTGAACAAATCCTCAAGCATACTGTGTACTTGATGCTTGACTGCTGTCAGGTTATGTCATACACAGGTCTGTGTTTCCTAAAATCAGAGGAGATCTAGTGCAAGTATTAGATTAAAAGCATGTTAACTGATTTATTCTTAACTGATGGTCAGGAAGGTGGCACTGTGGTGCAGAAAGTAGCATTGGCTCCTCCCAGCTCCACAGTCCATGGTTCAATCCTAAAATCTCCTTTCTGTCTGTTACCCTGTGATGAACTGGTGCCCTGTCTAAGAATGGTGGCCAAAGGAATTGTGATCGAAGATGAATAAATTAATAGTCTGTACTATATATGAGCGCTGCTTAGTTTAATTTCCTATAATAAAAGAGTACATACATTTAGAACATTTTGGGCGGACATACTGTAACATACTGACTGTCAATCTGTCAATCAATTATAGCAAGGAGATTCATTTCCAGAATACCTGCTCATAGCTCTTGCCCTCTTCCCCCTGATCCTGTCATGTTTTTTCATTCCTTCTGCTCCTCCAACATTTGATTCCCCAACCCCTCCCACTCTGTGTTAGTATGTGAATGTTTCTCTCTCTCTCTCTCTCTCTCTCTCTCTCTCTCTCTCTCAATCTCCCGCCTTCTCTCTGTCTACTCCACACAGGCACACATACTGTCAGTGGAAATCCAGCTGTAGCTCAAAGTATTCGCGTCCCTTGGAATGCTCAAGATAAATTTGCCCTTTTTTTTTTTTAACCTATTTCCATTTCCATCATGTTTATTATTTCTTTTGAACCTCATAATGCTTTGTGAGATCTGCCATCAAGACGTCTGAGAAAGTATGTGAAGTGATGAAGAAGAGCAGAAGTTCTTCCACAGAGATGAAGCACCTGCCTATGACTCATTTGAATGTAGGCATTCAGACTATGATTTATACCATGATGACAACACCACTGTAGTCATCTAGGTTTTTTGTGTCTAGTGTGTGTAAACTTTAATCCAATATTCTGGAGATATGTCAAATGGAGTGACAGGATTCGCAGCATACATGGTCTCTGAGTGCTTAATGCTTAAATACTCTCTGCTGGGAGGCAAAATCTGTGGAATTTAAACAAGGTAAGCTATTATCATCTTATTAAAATGATTTCATTCCTACAAATAGGGTCTTAACTTTTAGTGCTGTGCTGGCTGATAAGACATGTTTTTTTAATTAAAGGGCAAAGAGTGTGGCACATATATTCCATCAAGCTAATGATATAATTCTGAGTAAATTAGTTCAGTGCTTTTAGAGCAGGATTATTATTATTGTTGTTATGACCGGAGAGAAAGGTATCCTGCTGTTTCAGGTATTTAAAATAATCCATCGAAATACAGAAACCTGTTGATTTCAGTCCTGCTTAACAAATGATACATTTAAAGTTCATTTGATATTTTTAAACAGAAAAATGAATATTTCAACTTTCCAACTTTTATCTCCTTCTTCACTCTCTGTGTCTATGTATCTAGTTGTTATGTAGACATGACCACTGTGTCAGTGGAGTCACTGGTGGTAATGGTTGATAAAGTGCCAAATGGAACTGAGACTCCAGTGGTATCATCTGCTGAAGATGTGGCTGCAACCTTCACTATTGGCACCATCCTATCCCTCATGTGCCTTGTTGGCGTGTCAGGAAACATCTACACCCTGGTGGTCATGTGCCATTCAATGCGCTCTGCTGCCTCTATGTATATATACATTGTCAACTTGGCAATGGCTGATCTCCTGTACTTGCTCACTATTCCCTTTGTGGTGTGCACCCACTTTTTAAAGGGTTGGTACTTTGGTGATGTGGGATGCCGGACTCTCATCAGTATGGACTTCCTCACCATGCATGCAAGCATTTTCACACTGACTGTAATGAGTACAGAGCGTTATTTTGCTGTTCTTAAGCCTTTGGATACAGTCAAACGTTCTAAGAGCTACCGTAAGGCCATTGCGATTCTGGTGTGGACAGCATCACTGATTCTAACCCTTCCCATGATCATTGATGTAGAGCTAAAGACAGAAAATTCCAAAGCAATGTGTCAGACCACATTAAGTCCTCTTTCTTACAAGATTTATATCACATCTCTTTTTTGCACCAGCATTGTGGCACCAGGGGTCATAATCGGCTACCTCTACATCTGCCTTGCCCGTGCTTACTGGATCTCACAGACAGAGAACTTTAAGCAGACTCGGAAGCTGCCAAACCACAAAGTGCTATATCTTATTTTTACAATTGTGCTTCTCTTTTGGGCCTGCTTCCTTCCCTTCTGGATCTGGCAGCTACTGGGCCAGTTCAAGCGAGAAATGGTTCTTTCGACCAAGGCCAGGCGCAACATCAACTATCTTACCACCTGCCTGACCTATAGCAACAGCTGCATCAATCCTTTCCTATACACTCTTCTGACCAAGAACTACAAGGAGTATCTTCGTAAGAGGCAAAGAACCTGGACGTCTGGGAGCTATTTCAACAGGAGAAACCGCTTCCAACGGTCCCCTCGTCGCTCCCTGTCATCCAGCAGCCAGCAGTGTACAGAGAGTTTTATGCTCACACACACATCACGTACCAACCACAGCAGTCTGTGAGGTAGGTCCCTGTCTTGATCTTTACTATCACAGAAGCAATTTTTGCCAGTTTGTTCTGTCTCTAATTGCTTGTCTGTTTTTTCATCTAAAGCAGTGAACAGACAACATGCAAATAAAAATATTAAAAAAGGATTCGAGCACCTTTGGGGCTTGGAATCCTAATTAGCCCTGCAGAAAATCCCATTCAGTAAAGAGGATGTGGTTAGCTGTTTTGTTCACTTCAGTTTATCTAGGCAAACTATGACCTTTGAATTCATATACCTCTGTCTTGTGAACTAATAGACAATAAGCAGGTGACTGTGGTGTCTTTGTTCTGTCATTCCTGTTATTATTATTATTATTATTATTATTATTATTATAAAATTTCTGCAGAATTGATGCTATTAAATATCAGTGTTTTTTATATATATGTTTTTCCATTTATTCCATGCTATTCCACTGACAGAAGCTAGGATTTATGTGGTAAAATTCTGTTTTTCTCTTTTCCTGCTAGGATTTTTTTGTCCAATGTTCACTCACTGCAAGAATGAGTTGCAGCTGAGATCTAACAATCTTGTGTGGCTGAAGAACCTTTTTTCTTTCCTAAAAAAAATAATTCAGCTTCAGCTTCAGTCTCAGATGTAGCGAAGTACTATTGCTACAGTGCCTCAAGAAAACCTCACCAAAACTGTACACAATATGATATAATTGATAATTTACAGTAATATGTAAATATTGGAAACAAAGGCTGTTTAGTAGTGCATTAAAAAAAAAAAAGAAATTATCAAAATATCAGCCTTTTTTTAAAAATCTTTTTTATTCTGTAGTTTTCATTTCCCCATTTATATTTTTACTTTCTCTGAGTAACATATATAACACAGTGCATGAATCAGTCTCTTTATAGATTTCACTGTTGAATCAGATATCATTCAGACAAAGTGCCACCTTGTGTATGTGAAACACAAGAGGTTTAGTAATAACTCAAACACCAGAGGTTGGAACATGTTTCTGTCATAGAAATAAAATTTCCTCTAACATTTTTGCAAATTGAAGAACAGTGCAAAGAAGAGAATACAAAGTCATTAATGTGTATGCGTGAAGAGAAAATGCCCACTCAAGATCACTAACTTTGTAAGATACATTTTATTTTAACTTTTTTAATTTTCTTATACCAATTTAAACAATTATTAAACTAAAAGAAGTATTTGTAATACTTTTGGCCTGTAGATAAATCAACCAACTGATCTGATAGAAAGAAATAGCTGGATCAGTCCATATAGAATAAAAAAAAAAAAAAAAAACAGGAGGTTTTTTTATTATTATTATTATTGTTGCGGCCAAATATGCTTGATTTTGCTGTGGCTTTTTTCAAAATGTGTAATACAATTTGTGCTTTTTTTTTTTTTTTTTTTTTGGAAAACTACTTGAATTGCAGAAATTGCAATTGCACGAAACTGATTTGCATGGTCTTTCGCAGTGACGTTTGTTGGTAAATGAGACCTTTTAACTGTACTCATGTTTGACGTATGTGAATTGAAGAGGGCTTTGGTAGAGTGCATGTTGTGATGATGTCACATAATGGTCATGGTCCAAATCTGTGGAATTTTGAAAAATTGCAAGCTCCTGCGGTGTTTGCTTGATTTTGTGTTAATTTCTGCAAAATCCTGGAGGGACTGCTGGATGGATAGCATTACTCTCCCCCTGTCAGTCAGAGTGACACTAGCCAATTATGGATGTCTTTTAGCTCATGAGCACATGGAAAAGGGCAGTTGTTTCTTCTCTCCAAGTGTGTTCCACTGGCTTCATGTTTCTAAGAGAATTGGATTTTGCTAATGATAATTTAAAAATTATATAATAATTCTTATATTATGAACACTTTTATTAATAATGTTAATATTAATATCATTTTACCAGTAATTTAATAACAGCAAGACTATTACCAAACCTTACAATTATATATGTGTGTGTGCGTGTGTGTGTATATATATATATATATATATATATATATATATATATATATATATATATATATATATATATATATACTACAGCCGAGTTTGGCTGTCTTTTCAAACTAAAATGGTCCTGTGGTCCACTACAGTGGACATGCTATGAAATTAAAATTAAAAATAAAAATAAAATTAAAAAGTCTAAATTGTAGCATGTTTTTTTATTTAACCCAAAATAGGTAGAAAATCAAACAAAACAAAAAATTTAGATGACACTTATTTTCCTTGGGTCTCAGGTGGATATGAAATAGATAAATGACATAGCTGATAAAAACTCAAGATTAACATATAATATGTAATGGTTGCAAAATCTCATGCAGATTACTGATTGCATAGATATTAGCCCTTATCTTCAGTAAAACATCCTTATTTCCTTGTTACAGTATTTGCCTGCAAATTGCTCAGTGTCAGACAATGGCTTAATATATTCTTCTCTGAACTTTCCATTTCATTTACATCTGAACCTGCAACAGTTCCTGTTAGTTATTTTAATTTCAGATATTTTGCATAAATAATACTTTAAGGTGAGTCTTAGGGCAGCCCATTTCAATCAGCCAAGTTAGGCTCTAATACTCTAAGGGCAATTCACTCACCAGTTGATATCACTGAATAGAAGGAAATGTCAGAGAGTTAAATTACAAACACTTTTTTCCAGGGTCAGATGGGTCATTTAAAGTGGTGTCTGAAAGTTTGTGAATCCTTTAGAATTTTCTATATTTCTGCATAAATATGACCTCAAAAATGATCATATTTTTACCCAAGTCCTAAAATTAGACAAAGAGAAAATATTTATTTTTGTAAGTGTACAGTGCACGAGGTGAAAAGGTGGAAAGAAACCAATATTTACAAAGGAACAATTAACAATACAATAACAATACAATAACCAGGTGGGAAGGTGAGCATGAGAGATGTCAAAGAAAATAAATACATTTTAAAAATGCAGCTAACTAGATTTTATCAGCTAAACTAACTATCAAAAGACAATGTAGAAAAGAAAAGTCTTTAGCATAAAAACTTACTAACTAAACTACTCAGACTAACCAGCTAAACAAAACGTACAAGGGGTGGCACTCTCTCCTAAACCTAGTGTGTTTAATACAATTGGACATCCTACATGGTGCACAATGTATGTCACGTGAATTACTTGCCTGCTCCCTCCTTTCCAGCCTCACATACAACTTGAACTTGAGGAGACAGGACAGTATGCCGCTAGACACTTTACAACCAGAATACAAACAAAGAATGTTTTAGTCTACTCTCAAACACACAGTATACACGGGCTCTAATAGGGATAACCACAAAACAGAGCTAACAGGGCATGTACAATGGCAACAAGCAACAGCAAACCGCAAGGTGAGCAAAAAGCTACCATCACAGAGGAAATATGGGTTTTTAAACAGGGTGGAATGAGCTCATTGGCAGAGTGAACCAGAGCGTCACCTTCCTTGATGAAGACTGACAGGCTGTGGATAAAATGGAATCTGAAACACACACACAAAACAGTCTACCCACATACACATATATACAATGCACATTTGTCCGTATAGCGTAAGTAACACTTTGCTTTCAGTATCTGGTGTGACCCCCTTGTGCAGCAATAATTGTAAGTAAACAATTCCAGTAATTGTTGATCAGTCCTGCACATTACACTGGAGGAATTTTAGCCCATTCTTCAGTACAGAACATCTTCAACTCTGGGATGTTGGTGGGTTTCCTCACATGAACTGCTTGCTTCAGGTCTTTCCATAACATTTCTTTTGAATTAAGGTCAGGACTTTTACTTGGCCATTCCAAAACATTAACTTTATTCTTCTTCAACCATTCTTTGGTAGAATGACTTGTGTGCTTATGGTCGTTGTCTTGCTGCATGACCCACTTTCCCTTGACACTCAGTTCATGAACAGATTTCCTGACATTTTCTTTTAGAATTTACTAGTATAATTCAGAATTCACTGTTCCATAATAAACTTTCAAGCACCACTGTAATCCTTATTGATTCCAGACTAAGTTTAGATAACAGTCTCTCATTTCTCAGAGGATTTGTCACTGATCGTGCAGAGCAATGTCTTTCATACAGTCCTGTGGATTCTATTGGATCTAGATCAATAAGACATAGCCTCCATGGTTTATCCCAGTTGGCATTTAGCTCAATTTGTGAAACCTTTGCCAGTGCAATCAGAGGATGACTAACAGTTGTGATAATTTTTTTTTTTTTGCAATCCTCCATTATGCTAAGGTCATGTGGTGCATATTTCCATCAAATGGAGGTGGAAGGTTGCACTAGCTTTCTAATTTAAAATTATATTAAAAAATTATGAAATTTTAATGAAATAACATGATTATAGTGTATCTGGAAAAATAGGTTGTGTTGTGCATTGGAAATTGAGAGTGGGGATCAACACAGAGTGGATAATGAGAGTCAGCAGTCATACAACCCAGGAAGGAGGATGTGGAAACGTGTGTGTGAGATTCAAAAGCTGACACTGTAAATATGCCTCCTGGTTCATTACTGAGAGCCCAAGGCATTATGTATTATGCATGCAACACAATGTATATTTTTACAGGAAAAATTGTTGAAAATTATTTTGGTGCTTTGTAGTTCTTACATAAAGTACTATATGTTTTCTGCTGGGGGTTATAGCTTTGTGGAATTGAAGCACAAGGAACTTGTTAACAGGAAAAGCCCACTGACTGACCTGAGACAACTGTCTGTGTTTATGGGTCTCTGTTCCTCACCTGTGTACACTTGTAAATAGTTTTCCACTGAACTTGAACAGATGTGTCCAGTCCCCTTATCTTGCCTATCTGTATCCAAATATGTTACACCTATGTTATTCTTAAGTATTCTTTGTCCTTCAAGAAGAACTGGTAAATGTAATTTCTTTTCACATCAGTAGATGAGAACGTGACCCTTACACACACTCAGCATGCTCATACTGCATTCCTCTGTGCAGAGAAACACTGCAGCTACTCAAGGTCAGGCTATTACAGGGAGCTGACACCATCATCACTCATATAACACCCAGTTTAATGCACATCTCACATGACCTAATGGCAGTATAAACTAATCGTTAGAGCACAGGTACATGTCATGCTCACTCAGTGTATTCAATAAATGCTCCTTGGTCAAAATAAGTATCTTTATCTGATCAAACATAAAGTTAGACATTGTTCAGTTGCTGGAATATTTTAATTATGCATCTGGAGAATTCTGGGCGCATGGTGGCTTAGTGGTTAGCACGTTCGCCTCACACCTCCAGAGTCGGGGGTTCGATTCCTGCCATGGCCCTGTGTGTGCGGAGTTTGCATGTTCTCCGGAGTTTGCGGAGTTTCCATGTTCTCTTGCTGCGGGGGTTTCCTCCGGGTACTCCGGTTTCCTCCCCAAGTCCAAAGACATGCATGGTAGGCTGATTGGCATGTCCAAAGTGTCCATGGTGTGTGAATGTGTATGCGATTGTGCCCTGTGATGGATTGGCACCCTGTCCAGGGTGTACCCCGCCTTGTGCCCGATGCTCCCTGGGATAGGCTCCCCATGACCCTCAAGGAAGGATAAGCAGTAGAAGATGGATGGATCTGGAGAATTCTGCAGTAGACTTGTAGAAAATCCCTGCCGCACTCCTGCTATTCTTAGGATAGGCTCTGGATCCACCACAATGAAGATTAAGCGAAAGAGGAATGAATGAATCTGGAAAGGAAATTCTCTTATATCATGTACTCTCTTATATTATGAACCGCTATTAAGATACGTTAGATACGGGGAATACTGGGTTATAGTTTCTGTTTGTGTGTCTCTGTGCTATCAAATACCTATGAGGAATGTATTCATTTAATTACTTCTTTGAATAAGCTGATCAACTGCCATCTTTTATTATAGCTGACACATGTATTTTCTGTCTTTTGAAAAGACTTATTTTCGTAGTGCGCTGTGTGTTTTGTCTAAATCTGTCTAGCACCTGCACGGGTAGAAACCTGCCTACTACTCAATGCTGTTATCATTGTGTATAAATACTCCTGTTCTAGACGAAATAAACGGGATGTCTCTGTGAACAGCAATGTGTCAGTGCATTCATTTAGAATCCCCAGGCCTGAACGCTCTGTGGTAAATCACACTTTCTCGTTCATAGCACAGAACTAAGAGTTCTAAGAAGTAAAAAGTCTGGAAGGCATGACAGAAGATCTGAAAGACATAATCTGAGATTCCTTGAAATCTAACAATTTGGTGTCAGAAATGAGAGTACTCCGGACCAGGGTAAGTGTTTTTCTTTCTTCCCTGGTCCGGTGTATTCCAAACCGTTGTAGTATAATTGAGTGATTATCTGTCTGTCGATAATCTGCACTCTGGTCTATGATCCTCTGTAACGTCATGCCTGCCTAACAATTGACAATTGTGTAAAGAGGAAAAGGCATGACGGAAGATCTGAAAGACATAATCTGAGATTCCTTAAAATCTAACAAGAGCTCTAACTTTCAAATTCAAATGCTAAGCAAGAACAATATCTTAATCTAAGTTGCACTCATTATAAACTGCAAAAATGAAAAAAACGATCTACATTTTGTATTTTATCACAAAATGAAAGCTTTAGACAACCACAAAGGAGACACTATAGATCACAAAATCTCAAATTAGAGGACAAATTAAGGAAAAATGTTGTGATCTATAGTGTCTCATCTGTATGTGTGTCAAGCCTTCATTTTGCGACAAGATACTTTGAAAAGACTGAGTACAGCTGACAAGAAGATATTGTTCTTGCTTAGCATTTGAATTTGAAAGTTAAAGTTCTCCAGATTCATTCGTTCCTCTTCTGCTTAATCCTCATTGTGGCGGATCCAGAGCCTATCCTGGGAATAACGGGAATTAATGAGTGAATAAAAGTAATTTTCCAGAAAGATATAATGGTGGCTTGGTTTCAATAGATTGTGCTAAAGGAGCTTTGCATACTTCTTATTTCAAAAATGTGTTTCAGACCATAGCAATTTTTTTTAAAGCAGGAAAGTAAGAGTACTGAAAGTGAAAGGTACACTGATTGAGGAGCATCAGGATATCGATCAGTGTCTACAAATGAAAGCAAGGTGTTTGCCTCCCGATTTCAAACGAAATGTAAAAGAGCACATCACGGACCCACATGCTTCAAAACATGTTAGAACATTTGTATTGTTTTAAATGAATGCAAAATACTGAATCAGAATACTGCAAACAAAGACATGTAAAATTTTGCTTTACAAAATAGGAAAGCATTTTGCAGAAAGACCAATATGGACACACCATCATTATGTTTAATTAGAGTTAAGGGTGATGAGTTTGTTGAGTAGTGGAATTTGTGTTTTTGTTGTTGTTGTTGTTTGTTTTTTGGGGGTTTTTTTTCTGTAGAAAATAACACATTTGGACTGAGTCAGGAAAACCATTAAGCAGAGACTGACTAGTTTTGTGTAGAATTTGGGGTTGGGGGATATTCACAAAATTCACATAAATGATCAAGACTCACAGGGAAAAAATGCAGACCTTTGGCTACACAATGTTCCCAATAGTTCTGCCTGTACAGATGTGGTGAGTAAGACAGGTAAACATTATCTGTAATTAATCACTAGCATATGGCTGCATACTGATGTGGTGAGATTATCAATAAACTCTGAACAATAAGAGCATAGATTACAACAGGTATTCAACACTTTATTTCAGTTGCCAAATGCCTTTTTTTTAAGGCTTCTAGCTCAACCTAGACTTTAGAACTATTTAGTGTCTAGGTCTTGCCATTTTTGCATGATGACAAGTTTGTTTGTGTGACAGTGCTTACAACGTTGACCCCCTTAATGAAATACTGTAATAAAAAGTTCCGCTTTCATTCCAGTGAATCCAAAACTAATCACTATTTTTTTCATCACTACAAGTAGCCAGGGTGCATGGTGGCTTAGCGGTTAGCACATTCACCTCACACCTCCAGAGTTGGAGGTTCAGTTTCCACCGTGGCCCTGTGTGTGTGGAGTTCTCCCTGTGTTCTCCCCTTGTTCTCCCTGTGTTCTCACTGGGATAGGCTCCAGGTTCCCCATGACCAAGTAGGATAAGCAGTATATGAAATGGATGGATGGATGGATACAAGTAGCCAGGGCTGGTCAATGGGTTTTGAGGCCCTAGGCAAGATCATGAACATAGGTTCCCAATACACAAACATACACTGAACCAGTGCATACTGTTCAGTGTAAGTTTTTCACAGAAAAGACACACTAATTTTACACACTATGCTCACTATATTTACCCCACTGACTGCTTTATGCTTTTTCTAGCTAGCAAGCTTTCATAGAGATAGTTTGGAACAAAAATGGTAGCAGTTATTTAACATGTTGATGATGTCGATGTTCACAAACAGCCACAAATGCCAATCTGAATGTCTGTGTCTAGTTAACTTGAGCTCATTTATGTGATATATTCAGTCACTCAATGCATTATTAAGATTAAGATACCTAACACATTATTTTTATTATTATTTTTATAGTCATTTCTGCATCCTAAAATATGTGAGGAAAAACAATGTAATTTAATATATAATATAACACACTGAGGAGAGAAAAAAAGATGCCACACAGGAGTCCTAAGCAGTCACCAATACGGCCTAATGGATGGGCAGGCCCTGCACAGAGCACACGTTTAAGAGTGGAGCAAGTGTACATTTATCAGTGGGATAAAGTATGGTGATCTTCCTTTTTTCTCCTTCATATTTAAGCAATATTGCATGAGTAAGAATTCACTTATAGTACATATCAGCTGTGAATCACAGCCATGCCAACATTCAGTATAACCACACAATTTTATGTGTGATTTTGTTTTCAGAGGAGTTCTATAACAAAGACATTAATAGCAAGTAACTGACAATTCGGACACAAAATGGCCAATTTTTTGCTCCACTAGTGGAAATCGAGCCCGAAGAAGCCACTTTATAGCACTCTGGCTTGCTAGCTCACATTGATTCGTACATTCCCTTTAAAGGTGTTTCTGATGGAGTTGATGTCCTTTCTTCCTATTCATCTTCATCTGAGAGCTTTGATATTTTATGGCAAAAGTTATGTTCCTGAAAATATAATTTGCCTTATCCACCGATGATTTTGCTAACACTACTGTAGTAACCATTTCATACTAGGAACTGGAATTTTACATAGCAACACAGACAAGCGGAGTGATACACACAGTGAAACATCCCCATGCGGTTCTACTAAATATAAGCACTCTTGGAACGCCACTCTGCCAATCAAATTAGTGGACCAGAACAAACTGTTGTATAATCGACTTTATATTTATGTATGCATTTTTTTCTGACTTCTATGTAATCTCAGGCAGCATTTACAGTAATTCCAGCTATCCTGTTTAATAACACACAGTGACACTCACACTTCATAATGTGAATGCATGGTTTATTTTGCTTCCCTTCTGCCCAGATAAATCTGCTTCCTCAATCTCAAAACTTTATCTGAGGTATATGCAAACTTTGAGACTGTTCTGTTGTGACATTTCCTCTTCCCAGAAGAGGTGCACAGAAATAGGTAATTGTAAACTTATAAATAATGACACATATTAAAAATATCATTTTCACTCAAAATCTGACAACTGGAGACTAAAGTCGGTGCAGACTGCATCAAAAAGCATTCAGATTTATAATAGTGGTCTAATTCTATTTATGTACCCTTTTTTTTTTGCCATCATTAACTGGCAGCCTGTTTTGGCTGAAGGGCAAGCCCTTGAAGGTGCTGGAGCACGGTACAGCCGATCAACAGTGTAATTAGAGCTCTGTGGAGTGTGCAGGAAGTGGAAGGAAGGAAATTCTAAGCAGAGACAATACTGCAGCACTGAGTGCAGCATAGAGAGCTCAGCATGAGACAAGGGTCTCTAAGGAGGGACAGAATTCCATGCCAGTTCCATGAGCTCTGCTCCAGACACCAAGTTTACTGCTGTGTTTCTGTAACCGAGGAGAAAGGTGAGGCATAACTCAGTTTTGGGTGTTTTCAGTCATTACTGCAAATTGAAAGTGATAGTTTGTTTAAATCAGTGGAACATATAATCAAAATAATGTCTATAGAGGCAATAGTTGCCTTCAGCATTTCTTGACATTACCAGAGATTATGATTGGGTCAGAGTTCAACCAGTTCGATTGTGGGTGAAATCAGATAGTAATTGTGCTCCTGTTAGCTAATGTACCAATTCATTCCTTATCTATAGTTCAGAACAAATCAGTCTAGAGCTTCAACAACTAATAAAAAAAATCAATAATAATCGGGGGTACAAATACAATGCATGGGGTACATTTATCATACACGCTTAGGAGAGTAAATACTAAAGTTGTGTCCCAAATAACCTAATATATACTTACATTTTGTACTGTGTACTCTACAGTAAAGTGTATGAATTTTAGAACGGTAGTATCATCTCAAATGAAACACTACAATTTTTTTACTAACCAGAAGTATAAGCCATGTCCCAGTCGATGGAGCATGATGTCTAACACATGTAACGTGATGCCCCTAGCCTTAGCTGAAAACCCAGAGTCAACAACAATAAATTTCTTGTTTACTGTAAACGTTACCTTTTATACCCAACATGACCTCAGTCACCATCAGACAGACGTGTTAAGCAGGAGAGCATTTAATATTAAATGCTGTGAAGAAGATTGTAACCTGTAAACTTTGCAAAGCAGAGCTTGTGTTGCATGGAAGCACGACAGTGATGCACGAGCACAAACATGTTTATATCCAAAATGTTCCACTGTTCAAGGGGTTGGGGAAACTGATGTGAGTTGCTTAAAAGATTGAGTTTAATTCCAGTTTATGGTCATTATATGTTGTATTTGCATTCTTGCAGTGTACATTCTGTCTTTATTATTACAAAAGTGATCTATTAGTAACCAGGCTGTGTTGCTCCTCACTCACAATGTAGACGTGGTGATAAACAGTGGGAGATCAAGTAAGATCTGTAATGTTTAATTAAAGCGTACGATCAAAGTAAATCACAAAGTATGTGTGTGTGTGTGTGTGAGTGTGTGTGTGTTAATGTAAAGTTTTATATGAGTGTTTATATTTGTAACACTCAGTTTGTGCAGTTTATTTTAAATAAACAAAAAAAATGGTACTGAAAGTTTGGCAACATCCCCCCTTTCCGGTTACTCTATTAATAATAATAAAAAAAATCATCCAATTACTCGATTATGAAAATAACCGTTAGTTGCAGCCCTAAATTAGTCATTTTAATTGTTCTAGACATCTCATTTAGGTCCGTTAGGGTGTTCATCATTATTAATTTCAGTTGGTCACAAAAGAATTGTCTCATTCTGATGGTTCAAAGGCTTGTTCAACATTCAGTTATTTATTTCAAACTAATCTGAGGAGTGAAGCTAAAATCTATTATTCATCATTATTGGTGTGTTGGTACCATGTCTGTGACGAGAGGGGGGTTATGAGTGAATGGGAATACATTTATCACCATTATTGCTGGAAGTGAAACAAGAAATAGGTAAGCTATTTTTCTACTTAAAATACTAGTTACACCACTTCTACAGCACACTTATACATAAAGACTGATTTTTGATGAAGTTGAGAAGTCTGGAATATATACTGTGTCAGAAATGGAGCCCATTTAGCCCATACATGTTCCATGAAATAATTGTTGGACTTCTACTATATAATTTTTCTTGAGCTTTGTCTCTGTGTTTTTATAAATGTTCTCTATACTGTGTTATCCTTGTACATGTTTATGTCCTCTAGTACAGGAACAGTTGATAATCTGATTTACTGTTGTGTACATGACATTTTCCCATTAGGATGTGTAAGTGCCAGGGTTAGTAATTTGATCTGTCAAGCTTTTAATGAGTTGTGTTTTTGCCACCGCAAATAATTTTAGACATACTGTACAGAAGACCATCCATACTCATGACCTTTATTCAGTTTCAGAGTGACCTAAAGAGAGGTATTAAATACTGTAGTTCCCTTACACTGTATTTTGTGTAAGGGAAAATACAGTGTTTTCTGTATTTTCCCTTACTGTTTTCTAGCTCAATATTTTGTCTGTGCCGTGTTTTAGGCCCATGTGTGAACATTCACAAAGGACGGTTTCCTTCCTCTGGCACATAACCAGGGTATTGCAATAATACTTCTCCTGAATAAAAGGTATCACAAAAGCCCCATAGCCTAGCTGAACACCTGCAGACGTGGTCACATCTGTGTTGATTATTTTCATGCAAAATCTCACAAATGCACTTAATATCATTTTTTTTTTGTTTGTTTTTTAATGGAAGCAGTGAAATGGATCAACTATCAGTAACTTAAATATTACTTTTACATATATTACATTTTATTAAAGTTCCCTGTTAATAGTTTTTTTTTTTTTTTTTTTTTTTTTGCTAGATTCACCATACAAAACTTTTAGCTGGGTGCTGAATCATATTTGTCTTTGGGCTTTTGGTTTTATTACAAAGGAAAAACCTGGACTTAATTTCCTGCTCCAATATGTAATGTAAATAATTTCACAATCTTGAAACCCATTAACCTCCCTAAATTCTTAGAATACTGATCAAAATAATGTATTAAAAACCTACTGATATACAGATAATATTGATATACAAATATACTGTATGTGTGTGGAACCAGCTTTTATTGGGGAGCAGCATGGAACTTTTAGAAACATCTGGATTTGGGTAAAACACTAAAGACACCAAGAAATTATCTAGGGTACAATCTTTTTCCATTGATCTGGGGCAACTTGACTGTCTCAGATATTATTAATAGAAGATCCATCCAAGAAGCTGGAATGTATGTATGAAATGTACATTTTAACACCAGAATTTTTAGCACTGAAAATATTTTTCCACATATGAACACTAACATACAACCACAAGAGACAAAATAACACCACATCCCAGTGTGAGGCTATCACTGTCTGACTGACAGATGACGTGTTTATTGAAATAACTGCATTAGTGTTCTCTGGAGATGAAAGTTTAACTGGAGCCAAAAATTTCTAATTAGATCTTCTTTTCCTGCAGAGAGAGAAATCAGCCAATTTACCTTCAGTAGAAGAAAAAAACATGAAAAAAATCCATCAGCTTTAACCTTGTTCAATTTCGTTTTCTCTACATCCAGAATGTGTCCATACACCTTCTTATTTACTCACCAGTGACTCAAATGCTATTGTTAGAGACTCACTGCTAAGACGGGCAAGCCTGTTTATTATTCTTTTTATTTGATTTGATTTTTTTTTTTTTTATCCCAAAAGTTTCAATTCTCAATGTATGAATGGATGGATGGATGGATGGATACATCACATAATTCATATAACGGAGGTTAGGACGGATGCGAGTGCAGATAAGAGCTTTTATTGAAGAGAGACAGGCAGGCAAATCCAAATCATGAGACAATAGCATGGTCAAAAAACAGGCAATTGGCAACCACGCACAACCAGGCACAACCGGAATCGAGAGCAAGGGCGAGAACAAGATCAAAACAATAACACATAAACCGAGAAATGGTATACGGAAACCACATAATACTTCGCAACCTAGGGGTTTAAATAACAAACGCAATCAGGGGTGAAACACAAAAGAGCTGAGACTAATGATGACACATACAGGAAAACAACAAATGACAATACAGGGGCGGAGACAGGACATAAGCCATAACAAATGCATGTGTCAAAAGTAAACAAAGTCAGTGTCACTGAAAGCCCAAAAGCGTTTCCAAGGGTTTCCGAGCACGCTACATGCTACAGCGCTAGCTCGAGGGGAAATCGTGACAGGATGGATGGATGGATGGATGGATGGATGGAAACTGTTAGATTGCAGTGCTCCAACACCAAAGCACTGACTGTTAAATAAGAATAGAGGTAAGGGAAACATAAGCTATACATATAAAATACAAAAACACAAAATAAAATACAGGGGTACAAAGGTATGTTGTTTGCATAATATAATATACTTTTACCATGTGCTCATCAGTTTTCATCAGCTCATCATATTATTTGATTTACATACCTTAACCAGACATTTTTGATCTATATAGTAACTTCAGAATCTCTCACGTGTAGAAGATGCTAGCACACTGTGCAATAGCATGCAACTAAGACACTTTCTATTATCTGAACAACTAATCTTGAGCCTAATACCATGTCCTTGAACTGCTCCTTTCATTTATTTTGGAGTGGAAGATATGTCATTATCAAATAAAGACCATTACCAGCCACATAAAGCACATCGAGTGTCTTTCCTTCCCACCATGTCACACACACACACAATTTACCACCAATAATAATAATAATTATTACTATTTCTTACAAAACTTGTCACCTAAACCAGCTCATAAGAGGCTTTGAAATTCATCCACAACCAGTGAATGCTTAATAGAAATATAAGTTTAAAAAATATGTACATAAAGGCTAATGGAGATACAAAAAAAAAAGTACTGGGGAACATTTCTAATCCAATGCAGTAGAAACTCTCTGCTCTTCTGATGACAAGAATAACTGAGATGGATCAGAAAGTTCATCATCAGTTTCCATCTGAGGAGTGCAATTGTTTAACGGTGAAGTGTATGTATTTTCTTTATAAAACAATGACATCACAAATTCAGAGATATACATGAGCAGGTCTTAATAATATAATCCGCTCTATATCTCTGTGCTTTAGATAAGGAATGTATAAAAGATTGTGAATGAATTATGTTGAGAAGCTCTTCTATTTCTGGATAGTATTAGTACAGTGGATACCATGCACATTCCAAGCAGGTAATAGTGCTCCTATTTATCTTAAGTGAGCAGGGGTATCATTAATGGTCCTTCATCATGTTATATGGACAACTGTGGAATAAAACAACTGGGATTAATTAGAAGGACATCCATAAACCTGATGCAAGACTATAACTATTTGCCCCCTAGTTCCAACATAACCACTAAAGGTCTGGACAAAAGACAAATAGTACTTAATTACATGATTCACTCTTTTTTCCCCCTCCTAATAAAGACTTTACTACCTACCCCAAAGTATTAACCCTGACTCTTTCATTCAGTAATTTTTTGTTCTTTTGTCTTGACTTTCTGGATCCTATCTTTGTTTTGTCAGCTCTAATAATGTGTAGTGTTCTTGCTTATAAGAGGACATCATGTACGTAATTAATGAATGCCACATTCTTTCCAGTGCTACTGCTTCCTGTAGTTCAAATAAAAGCAAATGCACACATGGCACGCTAGCTGCTATGAACTCAGATGCCTTCTTGATTGAGTTGTGCTAGTAGAGTACCAGGGCATTACATTCTTACCCTGTTCTCAGATTTTAAAGGATAAAACTTTTTAAGTATTTATCCAATGTTAAGCTCTAGTGACTCGCAACTCTATTAAAATTAAAAAAGCTACTTATCATCCTTAATGTTATTATTGTCTGGCTGGAATCCAGTCTCAACGGTACATCTTTGTTTTCTCACAGAAGTATGCCAGACTACACACATTTTCCTCTCTAACATGCCAATCTTGAAGCAGTGTGGTGAAACAGAGATGAATGAAACAGAAAACTGGTTGAACAAAGGAAAAAAGCCAACAGCAGACAGACATTTTAGAGTAATATGAGAATCCCTCCTGGTTTATTATTTTGGACTATTTTCCGCTTTTGTGAGTTATGGAAAACAGCTTTAGCATTACATTAACCAGGAACCAAATGTGGGTTTCTAAATTCAACATCAGTATAATGAAATGCTTGTTAGTGGTCTCATCAGAAGGGATATAGGACAGTCTAATCTCAGGCTAATTAGATACCCAAGTGGCTGTAAGCAAAAATTATACCTGGCAAATTAGCCAGAAGAATTGTTGGGATACAAATAGCCTGAGACATATTTCTTGAGAAAAAATGCCCCTTGGGCAAGATGAATTTTATAAACATGCATGTCATTTTGTTACCTTAGTACCAAGATGAATACACATTGGTATTGATAGAATAGCACACTATTATGGCTATAATTTTTTAATTACATACATTGTTATGTCATATTACTGAGCTGACGTTTAGGTAAATGTAGTACTTTTTTCATGTAACAAAGTCAGCATTAGACTTTTAAAGTCATGATTAAAGTCATGAAAA
Organism: Ictalurus furcatus; assembly: GCF_023375685.1. Classification (NCBI taxonomy): domain Eukaryota; kingdom Metazoa; phylum Chordata; class Actinopteri; order Siluriformes; family Ictaluridae; genus Ictalurus; species Ictalurus furcatus. Next base: position 13,638,522 of record NC_071267.1, read on the forward strand.
TGTGTTGAGGTCTGTGTTGCATGGAGGCTGATCAGAGAAGACTCTAGAGCTGATTTAATCCCATTTAATCTTACATCAAAATGAAATCTTGGCTATCTCCAAGAAAGAAAACCCTCTATAACTGGGACTCTTCCAGAGTGACATCTGCACAGCCACAGACAATTACCTGCTAAATCCTGTGCTAACAGGCACAGATCAATATGCATGTAACATTCTGTTTCACTGGCTCTCGTTAAATGCATAACAGTGTAGAAACCAGCATCATCTGTCCCTCACACCCATGGTTCTGAATATTCAAAGGGAAGATTATTTAAAAAGTGCATTAAGATTTCCATCATTAGTTGCATAATGATGCTATTGAAAGCATGGAAAACAATTTAGTTGAAGCTGCAAGACAAAAAAAAGCACACCCAGTTCATGAAACGCATGGTGCTCCACATCAATTTGTGCATATGACTTGTTTAATAGTACAGCTGTGCAGCTGGAGCTAATTGAAGAAATGAACTAAAAGAATTGGAATCAGACACTGGAGCCTCCAGCCTTAACTATGCATCAGAAGACCCTTCTGCATTTGATTGAAGTTATTTATAATTTCAAAATGTCAGTGATTTTTTTTCATTTTGCACTATTAATAATTTTATGAGATATTTTGCCATCTTATTATTTTAAGAATGTTATTTCGAGAATATTTTATTTAAATATTTTAAAAAATAATGTTCTGTTCTTGCTATAATAACTAAACATAAAGCAAGAAAAAAGAAAGGCTTCTTCTGATATCAGGAACAGAAACTTGTATTTTAGTGAAGCAGTCGTAACACACATTTATCCTGTTCTTTCATCTTGCCTTTTCCTCAGCTCCATTTTCATCATTTGAGAGGCTAACCTGGCCATGACTGGGGTGAGGAACAGTCAATCATGAACTAAATGCATGCTTTTCATTATCTGTCAGCTTTCTCACCAGAGGTCCACTTTCTACAGTCCACAGGGGAAGCAGAAGGCTGCTTGTTGACATTATTACAATCCTTATTCTTGAGTGGATATACCATAGGAGACTATTGAGCAGGCAGATAACCTGATAGTTACTCTAGTTAAATCATTCAATTGTCTGTATGGTAACACTTTTTGGAGCTACAGTGCTGTGAAAAAGTATTTGTTGTATTTGTGTATCTCTCATACTAAATAGTTTTAGATCTCAAAATAAAACATAAAACAAAGGCAGCTTGAGTAAACATATAATAAAGCTTTTATTTTTATACTGAAGCAAAAAAAAAAACAACCTAATTGCCCCCTTAAACTTCAAATCTGGATGTGCCATCTTTAGCAGCAATAACTGAAACCAAACGCTTAAGATAACTGGAGATCGGTCTTTCGCTTACTTCTAGGATTAGGATTTAGTCCTATCCTTTGTATCACTGGCTATGTTTACATGGACAGAAGTAATCTAATTATTGACCTTATTCTGAGTAAGACAATATTGTGATTAAGGTGTTTACATGAGTCACTTTTAGAATACTCCTCTCATGTACCCGTTTTACATGTTATAGAACATAGATCGATACGTCCCCACGCCACAACGTCCGACGTTCCCTCCAGAATTTCACGTATCAACATACAGTTCATCTTCGTTATGTTACCGTATATTTGGGTGTTTAATTTTCCATTTTACAAAAGCTTCAAGTGCAGGTAATTATTTGTCATGCTATATGTGCAAATAGATGACTGCTTGAAGCCATGGGCTGCATCCGAAACAGCATATTTACTTAAATACATGTATTTCGCCTACGATATAGTAGGTAAATATTCAGTTTCGGACGCAGCCATGCTCTCTCGTTTGCCGTACAACGGTTGAGGTTTATATGTCTGTAATGCACTCTGATAATGTGACTAAAATAGGAATACTCCACGTGTCTTAATCCGATTTGTGTTTACTTCGAGTATGACTTTAGTCCGTTTAAGTTAATCAATAATCGCTGTTTACATGGTCGTTTCTTAATCAGAGTATTGTCTTAATTGGGTTAATATCAGTTTATTGTTGTCCATGTAAACGCAATGATTGTCTTCCTGCACAATCCAGTTTCAACTTACAGACTGAAGACCGGACATTATCCTTTAGGATTTTCTGGTAGAGAACAGAATTCATGTTTCCCTCAATTACTGCAAGTTGCCCAGGCCCTGAAGTAGCAAAGCATCCCCACACCATCATGCTTCCACCACAATGCTTGACCATAGGTATGGGGTTCTTTATGTGGAATTCTGTGTTTGGTTTACACCAGATATAATGGGACCCCTGTCTTCCAAACAGTTCCACTTTAGACTCATCAGTCCACAGAACATTCTTCCAAAAGGTTTGAGGATCATCAAGGTGTGTCTTGGCAAAATTCAGATTTTGCCTCACCACACTTCCATGGAAGCCATTTTCACCCAGTGACTTTCTGATAGTGGAGTCATGAACAGTGACCTTTATTGAAGTAAGAGAGGTCTATAGGTCCTTTGATGTTGTCCTTGGCTCTTTTTGACTTCCTAAATGAGTTGATGCTGTGCTCTTGGAGGAATTTTGGAAGGTTGGCCACTTCTGGGAAGGTTCACTACTGTGCTGAGTTTATCCATTTGGAGATAATGGCACTCACTGTGGTCCCAGAGCCTCTGAACTAATCAGGCCTGGTGGTCCAGCTGAACCCCATTAAGAATGCAGTTTCATAGACTTGGAGAATTAGTAACTGTTATGGTACCTGAGGTGGAAGCAAGCGCAGGCGATGCCATAGCAGGAAGGCAAGGAACAGGCTGAAGTCATAGTTGTGATACAGGCAGTGGTTAGATGATCAGGCGAACAGACAACACTGGCAGGTAATTGTAGTCAAGACACAAAGCGGTAAATCCGTAAACCAGGAAGATCCAATAACTGAGAAGACAGCTTGGTTAGACATCTTGGTTAAACGGCTTGGTTAAACGGCTGAGACATGACGGCTGAGACGTGACGGCTGAGATGTGACGGCTGAGACGTGATGGCTGAGCGTTTACTTCGCAAAGCTCCAATTGTAACAAGGTCTCTTATAAACTGTGTTGTGAGTGTGTGTGAGATTGACTGCAAGTGTCCATAATCTAAACTCCAGAGAATGCAAGCGTGTACATGTATGGGAAGTGTAGTCATTGTCAGCCATGTTTGTAGTCCGCACTGCATTCTGGGAACTGTAGTTGCGAGCTCGCGACGACATGACAGTAACTATGGGGCAAATACATTTTCGCAGCACTGTACAGGAAGCCTTCATGATAACTGATAAATGTCAAATGTCAAAAATGATTCAAATTAAGGGGCAAAGTAAATATACAGACACTATGTCATTGATATAATTTAAAAAATCAAATGAATAGTAAAATTAATGAAAATTAAGAGTCAGAGGAATTGTACATAACACTCAGCACTCAACATACCATACATAATTATATTTTTACAGTGTCACTGTTATAAACTTCAGTATGTATCATATAATCCCTTTTTTAATAGTGTTATAAAGCAGGTTTTCATGACAGTGTTAGCACCAGTGCAGAAGACACTGTAGAGCATCTTTTGGAAGTTCTCACCTTCTCACATGGAGCCCTATAAACAAAACCTTAAAGTAAAGTTTTGCTGTATACGTTATAACTGTTGCACAGTGTTGTTTGGTGTGAATGAAAAGGGATACATGTATGTTTAGGAGTCAGTTACTTTTTTTCTGCACTACAGAATTACTGATGGACAGGAAAATGTATTCTTGAATCTTTGCACACACATTTTGTTTCAGAGAACACATTATCTATGCAGTTATTCACATACATTCTGAACTGCAGATCATAATGTGAGGATAATAACAGGTATTATCCAAAATAATCTGTCTTGTTATCCCCAAAAGTATTTCAGGAATTCAGAATGTTACTCATCAGGGCACACATACTGTACAGTCTAATAGCATCAAACCACTTGATGGTCACAAAGAGATGCATTATATATGATGCGGATAAGAAAACCCAGGAAACACACAACTAGAAAGTGAGTAGGATGCACTGAAGTGAGCACCAAAGTATAAATGGAAGCAGTCTCCAAAGGTAGCTATGTTTAGACCAATGCCTTAGACTATGCTTTATCATAATCACCTTAATAATATCAATATTTCCCTCAATAAATCTTTATAAATCCTCAAGAGCACATATTTCAAGGCACACTAACGGTGAAGTGTCAGTATAAGCAGCATGCCATGAAATGACTGGAGCATGTCAGGGATAAATGGGGCAGAAGGTGAAATTGAGCAGAGGGCAAGCAGTCATAAAGTACTTACTCTGAACAGCTGAAAATCAGCAGGAGCCCTTCCTTCTTTCTCGCCATCCATTTAGCCCTAAGCACAAAGCCATGTACTACTCACAGTACTTTTTACTCTAAAATAATCCCCCCAAGTCAAGTCAACAAATAAAAAAAATTAAAAAAAAAGAAACCACCAGGATATCAAGCTGGTAGTATAGCAAGCTGTAGGAGAATAGAAAGTAACCCTGCAATGTATCTTGAACTTAAAGTGCCCTCTGATTCAACCTCACTCTCAGTCTAGAATTACAACAGCTACATCAAAAGTGTAAAAAATAAATAAATAACAATAATAAAAAATAAAAACGTTTGTCTAGTGGGGCATGCTCTCAAAACTTCAGTCATACGTGTCTTAATCCAGTTATAATTAATACAGTGTTTTCTGTAAATCAGATGTGAACCTGAAAATCAGGATCATTATTAAACATGATTATACTTGGCTTATAAAAAATGCTTATAAAGTTTCTCATCAAAGTAAATGGACACTGGAACCAATTCGGAATGCACCTATTTAGTATTCAGTGACGCTCCTATGTATAGTGAAGCAGAAGGTGTTAATGAGCCAGACAACTGACTTTAGTGCTTTGCTATAAATCTAATTTTGTGGATTTTCTCCTTTTTACCTCACGGTGATGACATTTCTGCTCTATTTCTGGTTAATCCTAGTAAGAAGCTTGTGGCTCTGGCTCACTGTTCCTGGTCCTTTTGCCCTCTCACTAAGTCGATATAGCTGCATCAACACCCTGCTGATAGCTAGGACTTCATTTTAAATGACTCCAGGCAAAATTAAGGTCCCTAAATTACCATTTGATGAATATCTTAAAGCACAAATTGCTATTCTGGACACTGCTATTTTTAAATCTGTGTGGCTAGAAGTGTATGGGACAAAATTGGATGAGCAGGATGAAATTTGGAGAAAAGAAACCCTCAAAGAACAAAACAGTTGTTCAAGATTTTAATGAACACATGACAGTTTCTGAGAACAGCTGGAATTCTGGCAAATGTTGACAAACTTCAAATAATTAGTTCACACCTTGTGCATTTATAAATAATTAATCCCTCAAAACTCAATTGAAACGTCTTTGTTCCAAAAACAGGGTTTTGTTTTTGTTTTTGTTTTTAAAAAGCACATTTTAGAAACTAGTTTTGAAATGGGTGTACCACAGAAACAGCAGATGGTAGCCTGCTAAAATTGGGATACCATCTTATTATAAATATACTTCAGTCAGACTTTTGAAAAGCTTCACAGTATTTAATGTATGTTTACAGCTAGCAGAATAAATATAATGACCGATCATAATGACAGTGATCTTTGAAATTCACTGGTTGTTTCCTCATTATGAATGTATTCACTGCTAATACTTTTCAATCACCTATTTGTCAATTCTTTATAGATTTTGGACAACGCATTGTGTAGGGCTTATAACTCATAACTAGTGTACAGCATGCATTTAACAGCAGGAATCAAGTTACAAATGTATATGGAAATTTACAAATGGGCAGGGGGAATCCTTAGGCCTTAATTTACATGTTATAGAAATCATATGATTTCCAACAATTTAATTTCAACTTTAGGCAAAACTTTATATAAAATTACATGAGGTAATAAAGCATCATGAAGCAGTCTTTATAAAAGACCTGGAAGCTTTGAACATGTAGGACTACAACTGCATATCAATACATACTGATCACTTTTACTCAGATTTTTTTTGTTACAAGGCCAAGGCTGACCATGAACATTTGGTATGCTTAGGTTTGTTAACACAAGAGAGACTGTTTGGTTAACTGCCATTGTAGGTTCAGTTTTTGTTCCAGCACAGCCAGTGTTTGCTGGTCAGTGCCGGCGGGTTGCTATTTTGGTGGGTGCAAGCAATTTTTTTTTCATGTTTGCACTTTATAATCCACCCATGTGGTGGAATTTTTCAGCCTATTTTGGTCTAAAAATGTGCATGCATACTGGGATGGGTGGTATTTTTTGTTTGTTCATCAGCAGTATTAACGCTAGGTAAGACCTCAAAAGAAGAAGAAGAAGAAGAAGAAGAAGAAAAGACATCATCAGTAGACTTACTCACACCCCTTCATTATCCATTCTTTCAAACCTAACCCCTTTTTCACATTTGCGCCCCTCTGCACCATGTTAACAGTTGTCCCAATGGTCACGAAGATACCAGAAATATAAGTCCTTGTTTCTGTGCATGGATTCTGTGCATGTTTCTGTGCGTGTTTCTGTGCGTTTCTGTGCATGTTTCTGTGCGTGCTATAATTGTGAAAATGGAGCCCTCCAGAGAGGCTAAAGACAAGAAGGTATGATAGTACAGTACAGATTGTACAGTATTATACAGTATATATGTAATGTATATTCAGTTTCTCAGAACTGAATCTGTTCTCAATTCAATATTTAAAAATGTGTTAATTATGTATCATTATATATTCATAATTTGTTAATTAACATAATTAATTAGTTGTTAATCTAAGAATCTAAGAACAGATCCAGTTCTGAGGAAGACAGGGATTTAAAAATAGTCTTCAAGTGCTGGCATGTGCGTAGTCAATCTGCTTATATTATTAGCTTTATGTGCTTCATAATACCCAGGTCACCTTCAAAGTCTAATGGATTTTCTCAAGCAAGGCTCAACTTATCATGTCAAGTTCATCGTTACACGGTGGTTTCACCTGTTACAATGTGATAACCGGTAATAGTGTGCTCATGCTTTCCACTGTCAGGGAAGCAATAATAATATCATCAGTATAGCAGGGAAGACCAAACTTATTTCTCTTCATTTTTTTATGATAACAGAAAATACATAGTTTACCATGGTATTAATGACCAAAAGCCCTGCCCAGCACTTATTATTATTATTATTATTATTATTATTATTATTATTATTGTGATTATACTCATTTGTACTCATCCATTTGTATTTTTTTCCTCTGTAATTTCATTAGTTCTGTCTGAAGGAAAAAAATCTATAAAACTCTAACTCTAACTTTAAACTCTAACACTAACATCCACAGGCTTCTAATAGATTGCAGATTAATGTATGAAATGTTTTCAAGGGACAGAAAATGTATAAAATGTATATAAGTATAAAAGTGCCAAACTGTTTTATAATAGCATAAAATAGTGTAACAGGATGTGAGTAATGCACATGATTCCTCAGCACACAGAGAAACAGTCCAGAATGCGTAAACCTATTGATTTTTATAGTAACATGACCTGCAGGCATTTCAATCTAGGTAAGGCACTACCATAATAGGCAATACTGCAAAATGCAAGACAGATAAAGGCTTGGCCACTATGCATGATATAATCAATTCCACACTGAGGTAAGAGCACAACAAGCACCACTTATGCTCTAAAACCTAGAGAGAGTGGTCTGGGTCAGCATGAGCAGACAAAGAGCAGGTCTGCCAATTCAACAGCCTGGAGTTTTAACTGGGGACTCTTTCTTTATTTTACTCTTACAGGGAGAGAGGAAGAGCCAGGAGCAGGACAAGACAACAGGCATCTCCGTCCTCAATACGGAGGAAGCAAGGAAAGAAGAAAAGGAGTAAAAAGAGAAACAGAAGTTAATGCCTAAAACAATTTTATCCCCATTCCATGCATTTTGTAGTAAAAACTGATAATTAGTCAGGTTTGTCTATCAAATTCTGATTTGGTGTGGAGTTTTAATATTTCTTTCTTCAAGTAATTTATTTTCACGCTTTACATCCTTCAAAATAAATTTTTGTTCATTGATTCAGCAGTGTATGGCATAAAATTATATTGCAGCTGACATGCAGAAGACAGCAAATGTGCCTATGAATTTGACAGCAAGCAAAATTACAGCCAAGAAAATTTGTCCATCATCTCCACCTCACTTAAAAGCATCAAATTGATTAAAGCTTCTCTGTTTAACTGCATGAGACAATTACTGACCCTTTTCAAACTCTTGAGTTATATCTAATAGCTGCAGACTGATATGGAGAAGAGTGTACCACTTTCTTCTTCCTTACATTGCTCTGAGACCCTTGTGATGAGGGTGACAGGAGTTTGATGTCTGTCCTGTGAGCTGACCTGAGATCATTATTGTTCTGATCACACCTTGGCTGAAACTCTTCTGAGAGGGACATCAAGATGACTGCTTGCTTTTGTAAAACTTTTTAAATGGATGAATCAGGGTCCAAATCAAGTCTGTGCAATGACCGTCAACTACAGATTACAGACTTGCTAGGAGGAACTATTTATTATTAATAATAATAATAAAAAAAGTCTCCCTTTCAACATTTATATTTAAACTGTGTTAAAATACGTGTTCATACTACAGTTTCTGGTGTTCTGATGTGTTGAGATGTAAGTGTAAAAAAAATAATAAGCATGCACTCTTTAATTCAGTGGATTTGTCATATTTGCAGAAGTCATGATTGGTGACAAACTCATTGTTTACACAAAAGTCAGTGGCTTACCATTGTCACACAAGATGTAAAAGATTCTACTAAGAAAGCTAGATACATTGCCCATTTCCCTTTGATACATGGATCAACCCTAGTAAGGGAGTAAAGAAATTAATTCCTCTAAGCCTTACAAGTATTTCTTGTATGTAAAAACGGATAGTTGTCTATTGAGAAAAGAAGGACTCCTCACTCCAAGATTAAATTCTTTCCTTAGCAGGCCTCCAAAATATCCAGAACATATGGGGATTGTGTTTATCATCTAAATTCTTGTGAAAACATACACATTTTTGCCTAAAGTTCCATGCCTGCTTTGTGTATTAGGCTAAAGGAAACGGATGTGCAATGTAGAGATTGTAAATACTTTCTTTTCATTACAGCTTTCTTTACACAGGTCACACATTTATTTTATTCGTCTTTTTCTCATTGTGTCTTTGGAATGAAAGGGTTTTGTGTTTATTTAAGAGAATCATTGTGGCTAATGTACAGAATGGACATTCAATAAAAACTTATTAACTTATAATTTAATCTCTACTGAAAGCTTAACCATGTGTCTTGCTATAATCATATACAAACCCACATGCATTATAACTATATGGATTTAAGGTACAATTACTTAATTCTATGCATTCAGGCTATCTGCTGATTCAGATTTATAATGAAAAGTTTACCTATTAATTACATGTTCAGGTTGTAGATTTTGTAGATCATCCAATTTTATAGACTATATGAACAACATGTTCTTGGTATCCATCAGATTCACTCAAGGAATGGTTATATTTCAGGTTTGTGTAAATGCAGCACAAAGCTATTATTTTCTTTTCCCAGGTGAATTTGCCTAAGTGGAAAGCATGTTTAATCAATTATTGTTTAACTGAACATTGTCAAGTTGTGATCTGCAGCTGTGCCGAAAGTCATAAATAAATATTATTAATTTTCTTGTAAATAAGACAATTTAAAAATCCTCCCATCAACAATGCAATTATGAGGTAATGATGTTTAACAGGCTAAAGCATATTCCAGGACTCAATGATACTATATTCTAATGATACTATATGTTATGACTGTCCTCTGAGATGGTTTGATAATTTCAGGAAAATTGAGACATTTTTACATCAAGGTGTTTCTAGAAAGCTTAAATGACTGAATGAATAAGTGTATGTCTTGAGACTTATGACATGGGACTATTGAAGGTAATGGATGACTTAAGAGTTCACTGGTTGTTCAATTGCTTTAAATATGGTTTCATGATTTGTTTTGTTTTTTTCACACTGACATCAGGTTTTGCATTTTTAAATACATTAATTTAGGATCGTCTGCTAACATATTTTTAACTCAATTTTGGTTTATTTCTCAGAACCATAAAATATTACTGGCTCCTCTTGACATTAAAATGTCAGAAGACATCTTGATTTAGATGGTAAGACATCTAGATTTTAAGGGGGGAGGCACGGTGGCTTAGTTGTTAGCACTTTGCCTCGCACCTCTGGGTTGGGATTGGAGATTGGAATCATGCCTCTGCCCTGTGTTTCCTCCAAGTACTTACTTTTCCTCCCCCAGTCCAAAGACATGTATTGTAGGCTGATAGGCATTTCCAAATTGTCCATAGTGTATGAATGTGTGTGTGCGATTGGGCTTCTCAGTGGGTTGACAACCCCATCCAGGGTGTCCTTGTGCAAGGAGTTCCCTGGGATAGACTCCAGGCTCCCCTGCAACCCTGTGTAGGATAAGTTGTATGGAAAATTGATGAATGGATAGACATTTCAAGGCACAGTGAAAGCTGGGTATAAAATATGGCTACATTATAAAGCATTGTGCACAACAGAAATTATGAATTAAAGTTAATCCTTACAACTTTAATTTGCCCTTTGGATATTTGGCTAATTACAGTTTCATGTAAAGTTTCCCCCTAATATAGGATACCAGTGTAAAATGAATGAAAAATGCTATCTTTTATTTTTAAGATGTCAGCAAGTTGCTTTCCTCTCTCATATTATTCTGCACCTTTCTCTTTTCAGAAGTGAGCACATTAATGTTGTTTGGTTATAAATAAATAATATGGGACTCCAAATTTGCCTTTACAAATTAAAGCAATATATACAGTTGTAGTAATATAAACAACAAAAAATATATCAATGACACATATGCCACCTTGTGCCGCATTAATAAAAAAAATTGCAGCTGAAAAAATTAAAACTGTACGTAAAGTTATGCATTTAACAGTGCAATACTTTAAAACTTATAACTCTTAGAGATATCAATACAATTTCCTTAATTAAATTCCTCAATTCCTAATTGTAATCTCTCACACAGAAGCTAAATTCACCCTACATCTAAAATTAATTGTGCAGCTACTTTTTTGTAGCAAAGAAGGCATCCTGTAATACATCCTGTAATCAGTTTATCCAAAATTATTGAAGAAGAACTAACAGAGCATTTTCCAGACCTAGCAAGAGGATAGTCTAGATTATATTAAGCAGTTACATATATTGTAGATAAAAAATTAATTCAGCATTCAACAAAAGTTCATTGATTTTTGTTTTTCAGTCTTCAGACCACTTGTATTTTACCACTCATGCACTTTAGCCTCTAAATGAAACCCAGATTTCACTCTTGCAACTGTCTGGTGTGTGTGTGTGTGTGTGTGTATGTGTGTGTGTGTGGTGTGTGTGTGTGTGTGTGTGTGTGTGTGTTTCATGCAAATGCTGCCCTGAAGTACAACATTTTCATGTCAAGGGCCTAGCTGACATCACTGTAATATCAAAATCATTAGAATAGCTTAATCGATATGACACCTAAAAAGGGAAAGAATCATCTGGTGAAGTGTGACTGGATAAGTACAAGATGAATGAATACTCATTAAGTTCAAGATGAATGAACGCTGATTAAGTCCTGTCACACACTTGTATGGGATCAACACATTTTCACTGTGGGCCACATGGTCATGTGATATGAAAATCATGGCCTTTTATAAGCCTTACTCGATCCTTACTGGTCTGCTATTTTCGACTTGCGAAACCACTTGCAATGGAAAATAGTGAAATAATTGTACTTCATTTTAGTAAACTTGTACTTATGTATAAACAATAATTTTAAAAAATAATTTACTTAATTATATTTACATATAAATATTTCCATCCATTTTCTGTACCATATATTCTACAGAGGGTCATGGAGAGCTTGGAGCCTATCGCAGGGGACTCAGGGCATAAGGCAGGGGACACTGTAGACAGGGTTCTAACCCACTGAAGGGCACAATTGCACACACCCTCACACCCTAAGGACAATATAGAGATGCCAATCAGTCTTTGGACTGGGGGATGAAACTGGAGAACCCAGAGGAAACCCCTGAACATGCAGAGAACATGCAAACTCTGCAAACACAGGCAGGATTTGAACCCCTGACCTCAGAGGTGCGAGGCAAATGTGCCACTAAGCCACTGTGCTCCCTGTCCATGTAAATAGTCCTTTAAATATTCATTTAGACTCATGCCTGCTTTTGTTTTGGGCATTAACTATATTTAAAACATCCAATAAAATCCATATCTGCTTGTATGTATACCACAATGGCTACCTATTACTGTCACTAGCTGTTCATGTTCTAAAGATGAAGAACCTGAAAGATGTATTTGTATTTATAGGTCCTTACAGAAAGGTAATAGGCCACTTTATTGGCTCTTCAACTAGTTAAAAAGCAATTGACTGTTAAGATATGGTGTTATTGTACCTGATCTCTTGGAAACAATGCATACAAATACAAACAAACAAGGCTGATGGTCTTCATTTGATTCCATATTAATGAAGTAAAAAGTAGTACAAATTCTAAACTAAACACTGCTAAGCTAAACATTAACCTTCAAAACTTTTCAGACAAATCAAGTTGTGCAAATTGTTGTGAACCATTACTTTTTTTGTGTGTATTATAATGCTGTAAAGAATATTTACTTTTAAAGTATGAACATTTTAAACATTAACTTCCACTTTAAAATGAGCATTTTTTCTTTCATTCAGTATTTATACTTTCCATTAAGTTTATTTTTATGTACTTGTAGCACTACAGAACCGCAAGACTGACTCGTAAGTGTGCCCATTTACATTTAAGTGACATGCCTGAACCCACTGATAAGGCTTTATTTTATCCAGGTTCACCAGGAATCAAACACGCATCGCAAATATTCCCCTTGTAAAATGAAGGATAATATCTTTTGTTCCTTTAGAGTTTATGATGCACACAAGAGCATGAGCTAGCAGAAGCAAGGCATCACTGTGTGCCAAGCCCTAAATCATTCCAATTTTATGAGAAGTTACAGCAATTAACAATTCCCTGTGTTTCAATCCCAATACACTGCAATGACTGCTATTAAGAAGACATTTTTTATCTATTCATTCCCTAAATAGAAAAACAGTTGACAGTTAGTGTGGGTGTGGGATTTATATGCATTGCAATGAAAAAGTCCTTATGCTGTGAGATTCAGGTGTGCTTCTCATCTGCCAGTCATCAGGATAGTTTAAAAAAAATGCAGCAACAAACAACCTTTAAAGAGATAAGGAACACTTTTCTCTTCTTTATCACTAATTATAGGAAGCTGATTAGGAAGGATTACACTGATTGATTACACTGACCACTGTAGCAAGCAAGCTTTGTATGCAAATAGACTTTTACAACTAGCTGAGTAAGGTAAATTGGTGATATTGTTCATCTATACTATATGGCCAAAAGTATGTGGATGCTTGATTCTGACCCCATATGTGGTTCTTCCCCAAACTCTTGGCACAAAATTTGAGGCACATGATTGCCTGGAATGTCTTCGGATGCTGTAGCATTATTATTTCCCTTTACTGGAACTAAGGGGCCCAAAACTATGCCAGCATGACAATATCTCTGTGCACAAAGCAAGCTTCATAAACAATGGTTTGCCAAGGTTGATTTAGAAGCATTCAAGTGGCCTGCACAGAGCCCTGACCTCAAGCCACTGAACACCTTTGAGTTGAATTGGAATGCTGACCTCACACCAAGGCTTGCCTGATATCAGTGCCTGACTGTACTAATGCTATTGTGGCTGAATAGCAAACATTCCCAGAGTCCAAATCCAAAATCTAGTAGAAAGCTTTCCCAGAAGGGTGGAGGCTGTTATTGTAGGAAATGGGGCGCAGAGGGGTTGGTCCAACTCCATTTTAATGCCATAGCTTTAGATTAGGATGTTCAACAGATACATATGGGTGACGTGGTCAGGTGTCCAGATATTTTTGGCCATATAGTGTAATTCAAGCTAATGTCATATGTTTTTTATAAATGAATTAAAGCCTCACTGGAAATGTTCGAGCTTGCTACAGGAAACAGAGGCCACAAGTGTTAGGAGTTATAGGTGATTAGAAAGACTGCATCCAAGCTAACAGGGAAGGTAGCTATCTGCAAACACAAAACAAAATAAATTCATTAAAGATAAGCCAAATTTCATTCAAGCCATGCATTTTAAAATTACCATCTGCTATCTCATATTTTCAAGTGAAAATGATTGTTAGCTAATCGGTGTAATGCTAGCCATGACTCAATTAAGTTCACACTAAATGGCTTCATAATTCACAAGGAATAATTAATAACAGAAGAACAGAGGAACAATAGACTGACTGCCACAAATAGTAGGCTATATAACTAAGCATGACCCTTTATATTCAAAACAACCTGTTTTTTAAATTTGACTTGCTTACACACAACAGCTAACACACATTACATAGGTGAAAATTTCCCCATGGTACAGGGTGAAACCTGTGTAAATCTATTAATATTATATTGAACCACTTTCATATGTGGGCAAAGATCAAATAAATATCCAGTATGTGGATATGCTGTGGTGGAAATAATACAGAAAAACTGTAATTAAGTAAAAAAAATATGCCTATTGTATCAAAATCTTACTCTGCTAAAAGTAGAAGAATAAAGTCAAATTAATTTACACATTTAAACAGGCTAAATATTCAAGATTAAATGTTTTTTTTAACTAAACAAAAATTTGCAATCAAGAGATGTGTTTCTATTTATTTACTTATTTATTTATTTATTTTATTAAATATTCATTAAATATTATCAACCTTAAAGCTATCTGTAACTTTGAATGCATGACTTTAAAAAAAGAAGAAGAAGAAGAAGAAGAAGAAGAAGAAGAAGAAGAAGAAGAAGAAGAAGAAGAAGATTTTAAAGTGATTGGCATAGCAAAAGAGAACAATAGAAAAATTTAATACCAAATGAAAAATTTTAAGTCAAAATGAAAATGTAAGGAGTAAAAAGTATATACTTTCTCTTGTAAATTTGCTTATACGTTTAAGTATTCAATTTGAATAATACTCCAGTAGAATTCAAATCTTTCAAAAATAGTGTTTAAGGTGAATAACGGAGTACAATTCAGTATTTTCCACCCCTGTGGATGTGTGCCCATAAATGATGAGTTACTGGAATTCATGTGTATTTTACATTACTCTCACTGTGCATGCACATATGACTGTATTCATCCTTCAAGTGTTGGCAGTGGATAACGTAAAAGGAAAATGGGGGAGAGCAATCAGCCGACCTCCAGAACAAATAACCTTTGCAGTGAAGGTTTGTGCTAGCAGTTTTCTATATTTTGTCATTGAAGCAGTGATGGCTTGCATTGCAAAATTTTTGTTGTTCACAACACAGGTGGATTATGCATGTGAAATTTATTTTAAAAATATGTTCATGCAGTTAATGGAACACATACAAACACAAATGCAAACTGGACTGGAGATCTAAGGAGAATTTTTTTTTTTTTAATGTAAACAAATATCCAAGTATCCAGTGGAGCACAGTAAAAACCATTAACAAGAGGAAGCCATATGGCACTTCCCAGATCTTGTTGAGATTAGGCAGTTGCTCCACACTCTATGAGAAAGAGATTCTATGATAAAGACAAAGAGGCTACCAATAGTCCAATGACAAGTATAAATGAGTACCAGATCATTGTGTTCATGTCACATCACAAGTGCTACACTGGTGACAACAGACCCACACATGATTTTGATTAAAAAGCTTTAAAATCTTTGAAAAGTGTTGTGCTTGTATTATGCCAAAAATGTTGAGACAAAATTGGATGTATGGCAAAAACTTAATAAATATTATAATGAAAACATTACCACTGCTATAGTAAAAATCTAATGCTACACATCCTTCAGAAACCTCACTGCATAGGTCAATTATACTATCTTTGGCTCAAAAGTATTTAAAGTGAATATAATTATCCTTTATTCCAAAGAATTGGTGAGATTTTAAAATTGCTATAAGATCACAGTAATTCTGCCTGCTGGGTAATTCCAGACTGTTAGCTAATAAAAAAGTATGATGAATAATAAGAGGACATTACCATTCATATGAAGGCTTTTAAAAATCCAATAACAATGGTCATTTTTGCAGTATGCTGGATCATAATAGAATGCTACAGGAATGAGTCCTAAAACCTGGAAATGAGTAAGCATTTTTGCATCTCCGGTTCCATCGTCCCGAAGTCAATGGGTTTTTTGAATTAGTTTTTGGTTAAATGCCTGAAACAAGGTTTGTGGTTAACACAAGCTCAAGATATTTTCACATTTTTAACATTGAACTCTAGAGTGGCCCAGCCAGAGCCCAGACTTGAACCCGATGGAGCATCTCTGGAGAGATCTGAAAATGGTTGTGCACCGACGCTCCCCATCCAACCTGATGGAGCTTGAGAGGTCCTGCAAAGAAGAATGGGAGAAACTGCCCAAAAATAGGTGTGCCAAGCTTGTAGCATCATACTCAAAAACACTTGAGGCTGTAATTGTTGCCAAAGGTGCATCAACAAAGTATTGAGCAAAGGCTGTGACTACTTATGTACATGTGCTTTTTTTTGTTTTTTATTTTTAATAAATTTGCAAAGATTTCAAACAAACTTCTTTCATGTTGTCATTATGGGGTATTGTTTGTAGAATTTTGAGGAAAATAATTAATTTAATCCATTTTGGAATAAGGCTGTAACATAACAAAATGTGGAAAAAGTGAAGCGCTGTGAATACTTTCCGGATGCACTGTAAATCCTATTTGCTTTTGTCATGGGAACCACGGTGATGCTACAGTAACCCAGTTTGGCCTACAAAAATACATACTTTTTGCAGCACTCTATGAGCAGTCAACACATTTGCTTCTCCATTTGCTTCTTAATGAGACCAGGATTTTGAAAGCTGCTGTGCTGTACATTAGCTATTCACAAACAGAAGGTGCCTTTGGTAAGTCTTTGGTGAGAGCAGGTAAGGTTTAATAGCTTTGGTATGAGTACCAAACTGCAAGGCAACCAGACTTGCATGTGTGTCACTTTACATGATGTCACCACACAAATTATGTTGTGCAAAATTTTGTGCAAATGCAAAAACTACAGTAAAAAACTTTGATACAAATTGCATACCATACAAATTTTCTTTGACCACCTAATCAAAATAACAAAATATTATATATTCTCTATTACTAATGTCATATACTGTACATGCATTAGAAATACTGCAGAGATGATACATAATGCAAAATACAGGTAAGATATTGATGATACTGGTCAGAGTACTATGTGATGGATGACACTGCACTGTCCTTTACTGAGCCTATTGTCCTGTTTTAGTAATTGTTGTACTCTCTTGCGCTGTTTGCATGTTTGCACACCTGTACTTTATGTATTCCTGTGTAGGTTTGTGTAGTCTTAGTTAGTTCATGTAGTCTCATGTAGTTCTGTGTTGTCTTATGTAGTGCTATGGTTCTGGGAAATATTGTTTCATCTCACTGTGTACTGTACCAGCTGTATATGGTTGAAATGACAATAAATCCATTTGACTTGACTTGATCTATAGTCAACCTCAGTATGAGTGTCACATTACACAGTATACAAAGGTCTAAAATTCCTACTCAAACTTCAGAAATTCATTCTAACAACTGAGAAGCCACTTATAAAATCAAACATTGGACATACAAGTTATAGACTTATTGAGTGTTTCTATCACATTTAGAAAAGGATATATGTTTTAACTATAGTATTTGTGTTAATATGTTAACTACGAGGGCAAACAAACCAATAGGGCTAGGCCCAGGCAATAAGTCAGGTAATAGAGGCCAAAACAACAAAACAAATGAGCAATGCTCAAAAGCTTTAATACCGTCTCTGGAAAAATGCAAGACTTCACACTGAATATGACTCTGGGTTACTGGTAAATTAGGAACATTTGTGGTTGACCTTAAGGTGGTTGGTGATTGAGAATAGAGATAGATTTTTCTTGAATGTCATGTGACATGCTTGCTGACTGTGGAAAATTGGAATTGGAGACACTGCAGAAGTGGATGTGATACACTACATGTATAGTTCATTAAAAATAATTTCATTGTCTTTTTCATTTTGTCCTATACCACAATCACATAAAATGTAATGAATCACAAACTGTATATAACTGTATATGTATATATGTCTTTAACAGGATGATTCCCAAACCTGCTCCAAATTTAGCCTCGGCTTGCTATACAACCCAAAATGTTGAGTCATTAATTATTTTTTGACAAACAACAGACAGTAAGTGTGACAGACTCACACACTTTTTTGACACCTGTCTATTGAGCACAGACATCTCTCAAGGCTGAGTGCATTCCCTCACTCTCATACACTAATGCCTGGTATTCAGCTGTGTGATGTTACTGCCAATGATTTAGATCTGTATTTATTTACTATGTTTTGTGGGGGGGGGGGGGGGGTGGCTTTTGTGGCTGATAGACAGGGCAGTCATATTATTAATTTAAGAGCCTTGAAAATATACATATACAAACAAGTTTGTGCAATTTGATTAGATTTGTTTTCATGCATTTCATAAGGGAAACAGTACAGCATTAACACCACATCTAACATTCCTAACCTTTTTATATAAATTGAAGCATTGAAAGCATGAGTTTAATTGTGCATTTTCCAATCTAGGCTCTTTTTTTTCCAATCTTCCGCTGGCTGCATCTCTCAGTTTGCTTGTTAAGCAGTGTGCCCAGTAACTTTCTCTCATGCAATATCTTTAAATGAAAACAGCTGTTCCACTGTGTTCTATTTACACTCGTCCTTACATTTTGGATGCCAATGTGACTAGCATCTTGACAGGGTTGGAACATGCTTTGGATTGTGATCAAGGGGTACAGGATTAAGTGTTTAAATCTAGAGTTAAAATGTAGGTAAATACTGCATATAGAATATATTATGTCCAATATGTGCAATATACTTTTTCTACCCAAGTTAATTAAAACAAGTGTGTTAGTAGATAGCTAAATTATAAATAAGAATTTAAGTCATTACTGATTATTGTCATGGAGGACATGCAAATTGTGTAGCTTACTTACTGGTGATGATCACACCACATCAATGCATATTTTATTTCATTTACTTTTGAATTTATATATGTATACAAATCCTGCAGTTTTGTTCTCTCACACAGGAGAAACGCAGTCAGGGAGCTGAGCTGGGCATGAAAATTTAAATTTTCATCCATCCCTTAAAATGAACAGCTGTGGCATGACCCAAGCAGCATATGCAGTTACCCCTCATAAGACTGTATATGCATATGATGATGCAAATGGATTTTTACATACTAAGCCAAGCTTTAATTGGAAAATGAGTTTGGGCTGCCACCTAAAGAACACAGACAATAGACAACATCAGGATGCAGGATGTTGTACACTTCCTTCCACAAATCCTGTATGCTGAGGACTCCAACTGACTTCCTCTTAAATACCAAACAATGCTCATCAATGTAATTTCAAAAATGATTTGCACCCTACAGAAGACTTTTCAGGAAGCCAAGGACATAACCATAACATTCAATTCAGTTTTATTTGTATAGCGCTTTTCACAATGGACATTGTCACAAAGCAGCTTTACAGAAATATATAAATTTCAGATCTAAATTTTAAATGGATGAATTTGTCCCAATGAGCAAGCCAGAGGCAATGGTGGCAAGGAAAAACTCCCTGAGATGATAAGGAAGAAACCTTGAGAGGAACCAGACTCAAAAAGGGAACCCCTCCTCATCTGGGTGACACCAGATAGTGCAATTATAAATAAACCTCTTCCATAACTGTGTGCTATATGATGAAACAAAGAGTGGAGCTGTGTAATCAGGACATTCACCACAGTCTCAACACATGAATTCTATTCCACTGAAATCATGAATTGTCCACCGATGGAGACCAGGGCGCAAAGTCTGTTTGTGCAAATGTAGTCAAAACCGTCACCACAACCGCCGTACCAAGACATCGCACCAAAACTGCCCACATCAATTGTAGTAAAATGCCATCTCAACGGCTTCCAAGTGTCCCCAGGATGAACATATGGGGCCATCCTCAGCAACAGTGACTGGCCTCCAAGCAATGAGACGTCCAGAAGCAGGCCGGCCTGGAGAGCAGAATGGGTCAGGCCCACTGCTACCCCAGGAGCAACACGTGTGGAGCTTGTGAGTGTGATAATTAGACGTTGGTGTCATCCACTCTTCTCAGGTGTTGATGTCATCTGGAATCTTCATAGAGGCTGGTTCTGAGCTGGAGCTGGCACATTCACTAATTACCTCGGGATGGGCATCCTAAGGTTTAAACAGGAAACAAATGGAGAAGGATTAGCATAGCTGCAGTTCATTGAATTTCAGGCAGAGATGAGCATGTGCATTTGTTATCATTTTAGAATAGATGACTGGAGTACCAGTTTATGACATTCATTATGTGAATGCTGGGCTAAAGAAATGTGTTTTTAATCTGGATTTAAACTGAGAGAGTGTGTCTGAACCCCGAAGATTATCAGGAAGGCTATTCCAGAGTTTAGGAAATGTGAAAAAGCTCTACCTCCTTTAGTAGACTTTGATATCCTCAGTATTATCCAAAGTCCAGAGTTTTGCGACCTTAAAGAGCATGAAAGATTGTAGTGTGATAGAAGATTGGTTAAATACAAAGGAGCTTGGCCATTTAGGGCTTTATTGGTGAGTAGCAGTATTTTATAATCAATACGGAACTTAACAGGTAACAGTGTAGAGATGATAAAATTGGGGTAATATGTTAATATTTTCATTATCTGGTAAGCACTCTAGCAGCTACATTTTGGACTAACTGTAGCTTATTTATTGAGGATGCAGGACAACCACCTAGCACTGTATTACAATAATCTAGTCTTGAGATCATGAACACATGAACTAGATTTTCTGCATCAGAAGCAGATAACATGTTACGTAACCTGGAAATATTTCTAAGGTGGAAAAGGCTGTTTTTGTTAACTGGGAAACATGATTTTCAAATGACAGGTTGCTGTCTAATATAACCCCCAGCTTTTTAACTATATTGGATGAAGTAACTGTACATCCTTCTAAATGCAGATCGTATTCTAAGAGCTTTTGTGTACAGAACATCCTTGTTTTCTGATTAAGCTTGCAGGCTCTGTTATATCCATCTAGAAATACCACAGCTTCGCCAAGAAAATACTTCTCCCATTCCTGCTAACCATATGTAAAGTGACTGCACACAACACAAGCACAACGAACATGCATGTACTACCATGCACGCAATAAATATGTGCTTTTATCTTAAACATATTAAAATCATATGTAATTATCCCCAGGTTGTAATATTTTTTTTAATCATTCAGAAATTAATCTAATTATTTAGTTAGTTAGTTTTTGTTATTTAATATACTTCCAGTGTGTATTTATATAATGAATAAATAATAGAATAAATAATAGAATAATAATTTTTTTTTAAATAAATAGAATAAAAAATAAATAATGGAATATAAATAATTAAGAATAAAAAGGATTTGTTTAAAAGGTTAAATATGCAGAATTCCGACACCACATATGACCAATACTACTACTTTACCTCAAAGCTGTTGTTGGCAATTAGAGCTTTGAAACATTTACAGTAAGTAATAATTAGCCTTTTTTGCAGCATTGTGGTTCAGTTTTGGCTCACTCCTTTTTTCAAAACATCTCATTCCCCAAGGTAACCAACTGTTGTCTTCATAATTTTAAAATCCTCATAAATTTTCAGTGGGATTCAAGTCATGAGGTTGGCTAGACCATGCAAGGCCTTCATGAGTCAAACTGGCTGTATGTTTGGGGGTTTTTTGGCTTGTTGAAATGCTTATCTTCTCCCCAGATTCAGTTACATGGTTGATGAGATTAAATTCTCCTCCACCCATATCCAAGTCCTCTATGCCAGTAGCATTTGCAGGGAAACAGCCACATATCATGATGCTCCCACCTCCTTAATTCACTGTGTATGGTGTTCTTGGCATATTCATAACACTTCCTTCTCCAAACATGATGAGCTGAATACTTTTAGATGTTAATCTCTTCAATTTTATCAAAGGAGTTTTGTATGGGGTGTGGGAACAGAGATGATTGTGGTGCAGTTCATTGCTTATTATTTTCTGTGTAAATGTTGTTCCTGTTGCTTTCAAGTCATGCTGAAACTCTTTTCGAGAGACTACTGCCTTCCTTATTATTACTCTGAGAGAATGTTGTGAAATCTTGTGTGGTGCACCTTTCAAGTGGCACAAAATCTGAACAAACAGAACTGTGACTACTAGAAAGCAAGAAACATAGCAAAGGATGCTGACAAATACATGGGCATAAATACCTGGATTTATAAAGGCTAATGAGATACACAATTAGAGCCAGATGCAGAGGGTATGAGCAATTAGAACTAAAACACAGTGAAAATCAGGAAGTTGCAAACATGACAGAGCATTAATATGCAAACAGACGTCCTATGTGACAAAACTGTAATGTGCATTGGTCTAAGCCTCTTAGCCTGGCTAACACGAACTATGTCAAGGGCCTTTTAAAAATATCCTACAGCAGTAACTATGTATCACTTATCAGTAATCCCACATGAAATTACAGAGATTAATGAGAGGTTAAAATGATACTGATAGTAAAATTTGGTGTTACTTCTCAGCACAGAATTAGACAAAATGTAAACTAATTAGCCAAATTTAGTAAAAACCATTACCCTAAGCAAATAACATTTTTCTTTCATGGATTTATCCAGACCTATTTGACACCTTCTATTGAAGAACATCACTGCCAGCTGGTAATCACTACTAATGTTATGTTGTACACAAGTTATTGTCAGGACAACAACACAACAGTAAGCCAATTAGAAAATCTCAAACATTTATTGAGCAATTTAGCTAAGTAATACAAACGCTGGAAAATAACTTACCAGTTTGACCAGCTCAGTCTGTGTTTTGGCAGCTGGTAGCTGGTCATAACAAGCTGAATTTTTCAGAATCCAAAAAATCTAGTTATGCTCTGATTATTGTACTGTTGTATGCATTTTCTCCTAAGCTAAGCAGGGTTGAAGCTAAGCAGGGTTGAGCCTGGCCAGTACTGGGAAGTACTGTATTAAGTATTGCTGCTGGAAGTGGTATTAGTGAGGCCAACAGGGGGTGCTCACCCTATGGTCACCCTATGGTGACAGGGACACTATACTGTAAAAACAGCACCGTCTTTCAGATGAGACGTTAAACCGAGGTCCTGACTGTCTGTGGTCAGTAAAAATCCCAAGACACTTATCATAAAAGAGCAGGGGTATAACCCCGGTCTACTGGCGAAATTCCCCCATTGGTCCTTCTCTATCATGGCCCCCTAATAATGCCCATCCCTGAATTGACTACATCACTCTCTCCTCTCCACTAATAGCTGGTGTGTGGTGGGCTTTCTGGCACACTATGGCTGCCGTTGCATCATCCATATTACGTAAAGCGCTTTTAGTGTCTAGAAAACCGCTATATAGATGTAACTGTAACTGTAATTAACTAACTAAGGACACACAGAGGAGTAGAAGAGAAGTACAGCATACGGCAATTATTCTAACACCTTGACCTTTTCCTCATTTTGTTATTTTAGATCCATAATTTAACATGATTTTTTTCCAGCAGTGAAGGCAGCTGCATCATGCTGTGGGGATGTTTTTGAGCAGGAGGGATGGGAAAGCTTGCCAGGATGAACGGATCAAATATAGGGACATGCTGAAGAAAAACCTGTTCAGACAGGCTCTGAGCCTCAGATTGGGGCAAAAATTTCATCTTAAAACATGACTGACCTGAAGCATACAATCAAGGCAACATAAAAAGGACCCAAACCCATATGTGCCCAGCTTGTAGCATTGAACCAAAGAAGACTTCAGGCTGTAACCAATTCAACAAAAAAACTTAATAAAGGGTCTAAATACTTGCATAAATAATATATTTGATTGTTATTATAATATTAGGCCTATATAATAATAATAAGAAGAAGAAGAAGAAGAAGAAGAAGAAGAAGAAGAAGAAGAAAATCAAGAACTACAAAACCTTGTGGAAAAACTGAATTTGATTCTGAAGTACAGTATTATTTGCAGATATTCATTTTAGAAGGAAATGTGAAGGGGTCTGTATATACTAACTGCACTGTGTATCCAGGGTAGTGACTGTATCAGTAGAGCCATGATATAATGGAAATATTTAGAGCCAGGGGTATGTTTCACCTGAGGTGGAAACTTTCATTTTTTAATTTGCTGTTTATTTGTGTTTCTGATATTGAAATTATTCCTATCACTTGAGCCATTCATGTAGGCTGGAAACATACCATTTCTCATAATTCTCTATTCCTTTATTTTCTTAGATTACATTACCTTGCATCTCTCATGGTTCCTTTTAAATATTGTCATTTTTTTAAATGTCAGAACACTTTACAGTCTCTCCAGCAATATGCAGGGTTTTTTTTTGCTTTCATTGCCAGAATTGGTCAGATTTTATCAGAGGCACAGCACAAAACACAACTTGATATGGCCACAAAACATGGTGTATATCTTACAAATAAAGGCTTCTTCTTCGTCAATGTGTCAGAAATTAATGTTCAGTTTACTAACACTGTAGCTCATGACGCAAACTGTACCTGGGACATGTCTGCTAATGTGCTCTTTGTGAAGTACCAATTGTGTTTTAAAAGCAGATGTAAAGTCACTCCTTCAGTGTCACATTTGTTGAGTTTCTTCATCATCACCTTTCATTTCATTTAATAAATCATTTAATCATTGTAAATAAGGTTGTCATATACAGTACATATACACAGACAAACTGAAAGCTCAAGTTCAGCCATGAAAATAATAAGTTAGAGGTTTAGAGCACATAGATATGGCTAATATGCCATTTGATTACTAACCGGTTTAAATTAAAAGATAATCAATTAAACAGGATGAACTACTGTATTCCATCAACTGCAGCTTTCAAGGTTTATTGTCTTGTACATTGTTTTGGAAAAAGTCATGTTGCATTTCTTTTGATGTGAAATTGATTTTCCATGTGTTATGATAAGAGATCCCAAAATTGATGACTGACAAGCAGTATGCAAATATGCCAATTTCCCAGTATAATTCTTTTACATAGGTTTTATTATTCTAGGTGTATAATACACATGCTGCTATAGATAAAAACATCTACAAGAATGAATGCAACAGAGGGGTTTTAAACTGGCCATTACTAATTGCCCAAATGTAATATATAGAATGGAATATGTAATCAGTAAACCTTTGTATTTTCCATTTCTCCAACCTTTTTTGCACATTCCTGACACTTTTTGCATGATCCTTCCTCTAATGCATATGTATGAGGGGAAAGTTGTGCAATTTGCATGCTCGGTACTTAAATTGAGTTTTTAGACTTGTATGCTATTTTCATACACATCACATAAGATTTTTCATGTAGAATGCAACCCAAATTACACCTAAAATCAGGTGCAAACTAGGCCTTAATTTTTTTTATTTTCATGTGGTATCTTTGGAGATTTATGTTCCTTCAGAGGCTGTGCACTGAAAAAAATCATGCACTGAGATTCATGCATCAGCGCATTTGCTTATTTTGCACAAATGCTATTTCTTCAGCATCACAGCTGCTGGGTTTCTTCATCATTGCCTTTCATTACATTTCATAAATAAATAAATAATTTTAAGTAAGGTTCTCATACGTATAGACATATAGGGCACACACAATATTGTTAATTTGAATAAAATAAAAAAGGTGTATATTACATTATATTATAAATATACTATCTAGTATTTTTAAGTGTAGTCTGCCATTCGCAGGGGCATTTTGATTTTGAAAGATTATTTTGTGTGGTCTTGTGTATAATATTCTATAGTACATTTCTTTTTGGTTTATTCCCAGATTTTTAACTGTGTATGGGCAACATGGTCACTTACATTATCTTACATACATGAATTAAACTGGTGTTTGATTATATGACTAATTATCTTAATAGACCTCTCAAAATGCCACTGTGCCACATTTCAAAGTGGAAAACATGTGGCCCTGAGGAGAATATTATGAAAGTCAGTTTAAAATAGGTCTGAGCTCAAAATTACCATCACTTTTCCAAACCCACTAAACCTTTATGGTAATGACATGCTATCAGATTAATTGCTCATGATTGTTTCTTTTTCCACTCCTTGGGTTTAGACCAGTAAAGGTTTTAGACAAGCCAGATAAAGTAATTTGTTTTATATTCGACTATATTCAGATAGTGTGAGACACACTCCCCTATACTCATCTGACCAAGTGGCTACAAGCAGAAATGACTGGAGACACACGTAGACAGACAAACACCCGCACCCCTAACACAGCTTCATGACAAGCCCTGGCCTTGTTCTTTCCTCACAAAAACTTTCATCTCATATGTCACTTGCACCCACAGTCTGAGTGCAAGAGTCTGAAATTCTATGACAACAAAGAGCTACATTTTATTAGTGAATGTCAGGGCAGCCTGAAACCCTGCAGCTGATGTTGCTGATGTAATGGTAGAAATCTAAACCACCTCATCTCTCTAGATGTCTTTATGTGAGTGTAAATGGAACAAATGAGACTTGACACCACAGGTGTCCTGTATATTAACTAACAATTTAAAATGCAAAATTAAATAAAGTTCTTCCCTGCACTGCTATCTATTTGACACATGTGCTATTGTCAGTGCTGTGAAGTCATTCACATAATATTATGGGCTCATCTAGGCTCACAAGTTGGAGAGGAAATGCTTTTTCTTGCTGAACATGTCTGACATTTTACTTGTGTGTCAACAATATAGCTATTGAAAAAACTAGCTTCTTAGCTAGTGTAGGTATGTCTGTTTGGCTGCTTTTATTGTTAAAACCTGCTTTAAAAATGTTTGGCATATGTGCATCAGATTCAGTGCCTGGTTGCTTTTGGGTTTTTACATCTCTGCTTTGTATTTTTGTTTTTTACCTAGCTCATGCTAGCCAACAAAATATTTGCTAAGTGTGTCTTGAGAATCCTGTTGTGGATAAAAAATGTCATAAAATAAACATAAGGGAGACCTAGCATCCAGCAAAGGGGAGAAGAAGAAAAGACGGGCACCTAGACACATAGAAGCGGGATTAGGCGGACATTGACAAATTGGAATTACACTTTAAAGATCTTTAAGAGCAGTAGTAGTCAAAAAAGTCAAAAAGAGGTATACGAGCTGAGCTGAGGAGGGCTAATACACACACACACACACACGCTCGTACAGTCAAGGGCGGGCAAGTAGACACAACATACACACACACTCTCTCTTTCTCATACACACACATGAATAACTTTAATAATATCTTATAGTAATAGAGAAACTCTCTATAAAAAAACAGAATAGTAGGATATGCAGGACAGTAGAACTGTAATGATATTAAGAAGTTGGAAGTACAGTAAACCGCTTTTTAAGTAGTATAAATATATATAAAATAAGAAATATAGTGCAAATATGAAAATAAATTATAAACTAGAAATACAGGAAAATGTAAACTTACTCATGACTCAAATGGTGAGGGTTCTTGTCTCGCAAGGAAGGCCTTAATTTTAAGAAAGAACCATGAGGAGCCATTTATAAGGGTGGCTGAGTCAAGCTGCCCCCCCGCGAGATAACAGTAAGACCAAGGTCACTCTAGATTGTTTAGTCTTGTCCACTTTCTATTTTACGGGTTATTCAAACTCTCTGGTTTCGATTCCCTAGGTAAATGAAAAACGAAGTTTCTGATGCCCTAGGTAACTGAAAACTCTGGTTTCTGATTCTCTGTGTAATTCAAAACTCTGGGTTTTTATTTTCTGGGTTATTAGAAATGCCTGGGTTCTGATTTTATGTGTAAATTAAAACCCCTGGTTTCATTTCTATGTGTAAGTGAAATAGCCCTTTTCTGGAACATAAGAGTAAGGTAAATGAGCTCTTTTTTAACCCTATTGGTAGTGAGATCATAGTCTTCTTGAAACATCTGGGTTATTTAGTGTGTAAATACAGTATAAATACTGGAGCTCAGGGTATTGGGATCACTTCTGAGAATTCTCATCGGTGTGGATCTCGTGTGGTGGAATGGAACAATAAAGCTGGACCCTTGCTTCTTCTCACTCACGGCTGGTGTATTTTTTTCTATCTCCAACTGGGCTCAGAGGTAGATGTGAGTATTGGCTTCTAAGTTGAATTTTAAATGTTTTTGGGTAATAGGCTAAATTTGAGCCAACAATACCAAGACCAGACATCAGCCTGTGTATTTTTAACTAGCTGGTTAATGCTAACTGGCTAGATCACTAATGATGTTTCTTCAGAGTTTGCTTCAGTCTTCTCAAGCCAGGTCCAGAAAGTTGATTGAACCACTTGTCTACTTTTACTGGGTATATTTTGATTCTCTCTTATTTTAATTCATAAATTTGTGATTCTTATCCAGCTAACCAGTGTTATCCAGCTAGTTTGCTATTGGTATCTCTTAAAGTCAGTTGTGTCTGGTGTGTCCACTCTGTTTTTATCGAGCTAGCTAAAATTAATCGTAACTACTAGGCTCCTCATGGCGTGCTGTGAAGCTTTTTTTTTTGCTGAATACTTTAATACTCCTTGAAAGTGTTTAAGCTGTACCACAAATGATTTTGTTTCTCAGAAGTTGCTTGCAATAACACATTTCTACAGAATGTGAATACTCAGTTCTCCAAATTCAACAAAGTTGCATACTGATTTTGATTTTGACTTGGACTACTGCTTTTCTAAATGATCTTTTTAGTGGCTGGTAAACTGATGTATGTGCATTTTCCTTTTTCATTTGAAAAAATATATATTAAATGAACATGGTTTGAAACAGATTGAAATGTTTCATTTATTCATTGATTCATTCTTTGGTCTTCAGTAACCACTGAAGTACAGTAATCATGCTCCCATCCTGGGAGCAATTGGCATGAATACACCTTGGATGTGGTGCCAGTACACACCCAGGGGTGTAGTTAGTTTCCACCTACCACTTTGTGTTTGGGAGGTGAGAGAACACAGAGTCCACATAGACCTGTGCAGAATATTCAGAAATCACAGACAGTAACCTGAGCTCAGGATAGAACCAGATAACCTGGAGCTGTGAGACTGAGCCAACCTGTCACCCGTTAATTTTTTATATATAGCAATTAGCAAGACGGAAAAACTAATTTCATGGACATACAGTACTATCAACCTTTCTTTTAAAGGAAAACATAGAAGTAGACTGTTTGACTAAATAGACTGTTGTATGATAGGTACATCTGGTTTGTGTTAATGATGGTGATTACTGGAGTCCATAATGATCTGTGATGATGAGTGATTTGAATTGCCTCTAAGACAAAACAAGCAAAAACAGTTCTGCAGGCCTCAACTTTTTGAGCAGATTAATTCAAAACATTTCTACAAGCCCTGCTTGTTTTTGGTGTTGACACTACAGCTCAAGGTGGTGCATAGGGATGTCAGAACAAATTTTCATAATATTTATTCCCCCAACCAATCGGGTTAATGCTTTGTAGTTGCACCACTTGGTAAATTATTACGCATTTAAAGTAAAAAAAATAAAAATAAAAAAAAGTCACCTAATGTAAAGCTTTTGAAATGCATTTCAAAATGAGTTTCCTAACTATTTTTTTAGATAATGTTTACATTTTCTAATTACAAAACTTATTGGACACTTACTGGAATTACATTTATTGTTCCATATAGGGTCTAGAAGATCATTATGCTACGTATATCCAACATAGTGACTATGAAGTCAACAGGAAGTCATTTGGGATAAAACCTTACTGTATGCATTATTCCTTGGAAAGCTGGATTGTTGTTTTTTGTTATTTTATATGTTTACCAGAGGAAAGAAGCAGACAGTTTACATATTAGAGTTGGGGTGTTTCCAAAATGCATATTCATAAAATCTGGAGGTTTTAATTAGGGTGCAGATGGTTTTCAGTTGTTGCTTTTTGTTTTTTATTTGTTTGTTTCCTTTGAGGTACATCAAGCGTTACTATACAATGAAAAAAAAGCTGTCTTCAAAGAGGGTTGTGGGTGACATTAGGAAGTCGTCAGTAATGCCATGCACTATTAAGTCTGCACTGAGTCTTCCATTCCTTTGTGCCAGTGAGCATACTAAACATTTCCTTTTTGAACTAGGAGATGAGGGGGAAAAATAAAAGAGGGAAAAGCAGAGAGCCAAAAAAAGAATAGATGAGAAAGAGAAGAATAAAACACACTATATCAAAATAAAATAAAAGGAAAAAAGATCAAACAAAAAGAAGGTCAGTAAGATGAGCCTGACGACTGCTAAACAGCTATCATCATATCATCATCACACAGAGAGAGTTTCTGCTAATTATGTGAAGAATCTTAAACCTAAATCTAAATCACCAATAACATTCATTAATCTCATTATCACAAAGCTAAAATTGCATCCAAAACATAATATCCACTCTACTACAAACATAACATAAAAGGACAGTCCAAGTGCAAGGGAAAATGTAAGTGAAAGTTGGATTTCATGCCCAGCTAGTTTCCATTCAGTGCCATGTTATATTTACAAATGTAATTGAAAAGCGAGTCATGAGGCTGGATCTAAGGTCTTCAGATTCTTGATTATGTGCTTTCAGAGAACCGTGAAGATAATGTTATACCTAATTATTTATATATATATATATATATATATATATATATATATATATATATATATATATATATATATATACACATTTATTAATAAGCTAGAGTTGGCTATATGTATAAAAACACCAGACATGCAAACAGTCACTTAATTTTAACATAACATGAGGGTTAGAGGTGGCTCACTAGAAAAAGGCAGTAAAAAAATAATAATAATAATAAATAAATAAATAAATAAATAATAAAATCACCAGAAAGATCATAGCCTCACAGATGAGTCAGTATATTCAGCTGGCTCTATCCAAAGGGCAATAACTCATTCCTCACAAAACATCTGCCACTACATTACTGGTCTATCTTCTTCACTTATCCTGAGCACGCACATGCAGACTGACGTGCAAAGCTGAATGCCAAAGAGATCTTAGTTCACATTTCCAAAGAACACATTTCGCAACTATTGGTCCACAACATCAATGTGTTGTCCCTGACCTGACTATGAACTCCAGCACACAAGAGAATATAAATTAAAATGTTACTCCTCTCATTAACAAGCACATTGCTGGAAACACTGTAAGAAGTGAAAGACACAAATAGTCAGTCATGATCTAGTGATGAAAAGAACTAAATAAAGTATGCATAATATACAAAAAGTCAGCCAATATGAATTATAAATAGATTTGATGTACTAGACCATTTTATCTCCTGCAGCTGGAATTTAAACTTAATTTAATACACATTCTACAAAAATGACTTTTAGAAAGATAGCTTATTGTGACAGCTTTCTACATTCTGGTTTTCAGGCTGTCTGGTCCTTTGTGAGGTTTGGTAGAAGTTAATTAGTCAAGTGTATACCACCTGTGTGGTAAACTGTATTGTGCAATACTCATCAGCTATATAAACTGGTGGACTCCGTTAGTTTCTCTCTCTCCTTGGTGCTTGGTTTGTTTTCGATTTATTTCTTTATAGCATGCACATTGGTTTCCACTCATCCATGCACAGTACACACAACTGATGCTTCTGATTTATCTTACATTTTTCATTTTAATTTTATTTTGTTAAATAAATGGTTAAGTTAAAGTCACATATGGTCTGCTCCTTTTTTTGTCCTTCCCTTGAGCCAGGCTGTGACAAATTGGCAGCTCATCCCAGATAGTCTTTTTAAGATATTGGATTTTGATAAATCTTACCACACCTTTGTGGTTTAGTTGAGAGCGCATTTGTTAGGTCACTTTTATTTGGTCCAGGGACTTATTTTGAGTTTAGTTGTTGTTAAGTGCTAGCTTTATGAAAATGGTTGGTAGCTTTGCGATTTTTTCTGGAGTTTTCTTAATAGGCTTAGCTGCAGGTTCTAATAGTGGGCCTGTTTCAAGGTTTTTTTTTTTTAGTGTGGTGATGAAAGCAGGTAGAGCTTTAAGCTAAACATCATGTCCATGGTGTTCTAAGGGTAATTGCATAGCAGATGCTTTTCAGACCCACTGGTTTACACTGAATAAAAACCTCTCTCCAGTTATCACACAAGACTAGGGCTGAGTGTAAGTAGTTAGTTTTGTGCAATTAGCTAGTTTATAGGAAAGCTCCAGTGTGTGTTTTTAGCTACCTTTTTGCTAAACACATGCGGTTGATTTTGGTTGTAATTGTACAGTATCATGGTTTCTGTCGTGGAAGAATTTATCCAGTTTCCAGCTGAGGATTTACTTAGCTGAGGATCAGTGTACAAAAGATCAATTGTTAAAAATTGTTGAACATTTTAACATTGAAATTGCATCTAGTCATTTAAAGGACACTGTTAAACGCATCCTCACTGCAAATTTGTTTGAGGAAGGAGTCCTTCTTTGTAAAGGTAACCCTCTATCAAGCACATCTGTATCATCTATGATGGTTTAATTTTTGAACAACAGAAAGAACTACAGATGTTACAGATGGAGCATGAAGATGTTAAGCAGCAGAAAGAGTCCTGAGCTGGAAGTAATGAAACAAAAAATAGAACAAGCAAAACATGAAATAGAACTAAAGAAATTAAACATAAAAAGTGGCAGCAAAAGAGCTGATTGACAGTGGGTCAAATTGTTCGTTTGACATTACTAGTCATCTGAGTTTCAAAATTTAATGAGAGACCAAGACGTTTATATATATATATATATATATATATATATATATATATATATATATATATATATATATATATATATATGTTTGAAAGTCTTGCCATTTTAAGACATTGGCTTGATGGTGAACGCACTTTGCTGTTTCAGTGTATATTTACCGATAAGGACCAAGAGGCCTATGCAGCTTTAACACCTGAAGAATGTAAAGTGCATATAATAGTAAAAGAAACAGTACTAAAGGCCTTTGAATTGGTTCCTGAGGGCTACAGAAAATGTTTCAGGAATTGGAAAAAATCTGACTCAACTGACTCATGTGGAATTTGCCAAGGATTTGGTTACACATTTTGGTTGTTGGTGTTCTGCATCTAATGTCAGTTCATTTGAAGAACTCTGTAACCTTCTTGTTTAGAACAATTTAAACAGTCAGTGTCTTGCTACATTACCACTTACCTTAATGAGCGAAAGGTTAGGACTCCAAATGAAGTTGCAGTACTTGCACACTTGCCGATTAGAGGAATGGGCTTAAGTAACATCTTTGTGCTTGTCTATAAGGTACATTTGTCTTGTAGTCTGGGACAAAGGAATGTGGAAGTTGGTGCGCATCCAGAATTGCCAGTGGATTCAATTCAATAAATTTTATTTGTATAGCACTTTTAACAAGCGACAATGTCTCAAAGCAGCTTTACAGAAACATATAAACACAGGATAGAGATTTTAAGTGGTTGGTGTTGATGTCATCCTTGGCAATGATTTGGCAGGAGGACATATAAGGGCTGAAACCACATCTGTTGTAAAATTTCATTTTATTTTCTATAAAGCCACAAGTCTATGGTGTTCCAGAGCATTCAGTGCCACCTGTGTGTGCAGTAACTTGTTCCATGAGTGCTCTGTCCAGTAATGATGTAGTGCCAAAAACTTCAAAAAAAGTGTGATGTTAAACTTGTATTGTCTTTGCCAATTGAACTTTTATCAATGTCATGCAAAACTGGTGATAGACCAAAGAACTGATCCTTCACTGAAAGAATTATTTGAGCATGCTATGTCACCATCTAAGGTGAGGAAAAATGTTATTTTGTCCATGATGGTTTGTTGATGAGGAGGTGGATCCCTCATGGGGAAGATTTGAAACAGATTGTGTTACATTTAAAATCCATGTTTAAAATGTGACATATCTGCTTACATCAAGACATGTCATACTTGTCAATTAACAGGTAAAACCAATAAATCTATTACACCTGCTCCCTTACATCCCATGCCTGCCATAAATCAGCCATTTGATCATCTGATTATTAACTGTATTGGTCCTTTGCCTATGTCTAAATTTGGTTCTCTGTTTTTATTGACTATAATGCATCAGTCAACCAGATATCCAGTATGTAGATAATTGCTCTTAGCCAATTCATTTTTGTGTTTGGGACTCCCAAAGTAATGGAGTGATCAAGGCTCCTATTTTAAATCTAGATTGTTTGCACAGGTCCTCCAACAACTTCATATTAAACATAAATCCTCAGTGTATCAGCCTCAAAGCCAGGGTTTATTGGAGCAATTTCATCAGCATTTAACATCATTGCTCCATGTTTATTGTACTGAATTAAAGGCAGACTGGGAGAAAGGTCTGCCCTGGCTCCATTTGCCAGCCAGAGAAGTTGTGCAGGAAAGCACAGGGTTCAGTGCATGGTCCTTTGGCTGTAATTCATGATTAGTGGAAGTCCCAGGAGCCACCACAAATTTAATAACCTATGTCGGTGGGTTTAGGCACAGACTTTATGCTGCAGGCAAATTAGCTAAGGAAAACCTAGAACTTTCTCAGAAAAAAAAAAAAACTATATGACTGGAAAGTTTAATGACACCAGCATAATCCAAGTAATCAGGTTTTGGTTTTGTTGCCCATTGTGAAATCATCCTTTCAGGATACGTTTTTTGCCATTGTTCTGTTGTTAAGCAGATTTCAGAACAGAATTATCTGATTGAGATGCCCAACAAAAGAAAATCCACCGAAATATGCCATGTAAACTTACATATGCCCTATCATTCTTAGGTGAGCCCACACTGTGTTGTAATCCAATTCTTCTGGCCAGCACTGTAAACAGTTCGTCCCAGGTAGAAACAACATTTGAGGTGGAATGAGGTGTGCTAGGAGATGGGATATTACAACCTCACCTTAAGTATTCAGAAGCTTTGGGTAACCTGGCTGTTTTCTTGGGATATTTAGATAAGATGAAATGTAAATGAGAGTAAATGTGAGACACTAATCTGTGTCTGTTTTCAGATACACCATCTCATACTCATTTAATAGAGCATGATGTGGACCTTGGGGATGTTCAGCCCATTAAGCAATGTTTTTACCAGTTTTCTCCTGATAAGAAAGAAATTTTATAATCTGAGGTAGATTGCATGCTGGAACATGGCATGGCTAAGCCTTCTTCCTCTGCCTGGTCATCTCCTTGTCTGTTGGTTAAAATACCTGATTTCACCCTCAGGCCTTGTACTGACTTCTGCAAAGTAAATGCTGTTATCAAGCCAGGTGCATATCCTCTTTCCAGAACAGAGGATTGTGTTGATCATGTTGGGGCAGCTAAAACTTTGTCACCTGAAAGGTTATGGGCAGGTTCCTCTTCCTAAAAGAACCTAAAAGAGGTTTGCTCTTTTATTAACCCTTCAGGTCTGTATGCCTATACAGTCATGCTGTTTGGGTTGCATAATGCATCAGCCACATTTCAAAGACTAATGAATCAAGTTGCATGTGGGTTGCATGGCTGTGTGGTGTACTTGGATGATGTGGTAATATATAGCGATACTTGGGAGGAACATCTTGACAGTATTAAAGCATTGTTGGACAGACTGGTTTGGGCAAGGTTACTATTAACCAAGCCAAATGTGAGTTTGCTAAAGCCACTGCTACATATCTCGGTAGTTAGTGGTAGGGCAAGGTGAGGTGTGGCAGGTCTCAGCTATTTAAAAAAAAAAATTCAGTTAATTGTACAAAAGCAGAGCGTTTGAGATTTCTTGAATTAGCGGTTTATTGCTGTTGTTTTTGTGCGAATTTCTCTGCTATAGTAGCTCCATTGAACAATTTGCTCAAGGCTGTGGTAAAATACATTTGGTCACCTGACTAAGTCAGCTTTTGAAGACATAAAGCGGAAGTTGTGTTCAGCTCATGTTCTTACTGTTCCTTGGTTGGGTAAACCTTTTAAGCTGCAGATTGATACAATGTTGGTGCTGGTGCAGTTCTATTGCAAGTAGATGGTAATTGTGTCATAACATTTAAATAACATTAAATACATTTCTAACAAATTTAAGTTTGATGTTTATGTCAGATGCAGTCCTCTGGTTGTTGTGTACATAGATCACAATCCATTAACTTTTCTGCAATCTCTTCAAAATCTCAAACATAGTTTGAAGAGATGGGTGTTGTTTTTGCAGCCTTATCACTTGGATATAAGACACATCAAGGGCAGTGATAATTTAGCTGCTGATGCTCTTTCTCATGTATTCCTGCCATAGTTTATCTTTCCTTATTACTCTAAGCCTTTTCTGTCCTGTGTTCCTTTTTCTCTTACATTGCTTCCTTAGGTACCAAGTTTGCTGGGTCTAGCAGTATGAGGAAAGGAAGATTATGTGGTGTACCGTATCAAAGCACCTTACTGTATAACAGCAGCATAACACTGTTGTGGCTTTTTAAATGCATCACATACATAATAATAAATTTTAATGTAAAGTTGGTTAAAAAAAAAAAAAAAGATTTACCAAAGCACGTACTTGAAGCAGCAAAGGAGCCTTCATTTCTTCTGTTTGTCACGATCTCGTCGGCAGATGGCGCTGAGGCGTCGATGTGCACGGGCGGCTGCAGAGCGTGCACGTGCACGAGATTACGGAATGAACTGTTACCTATGGACAGGTGCCTTTGTTTTGGTTTTGTTCTCTTCCTGTTTAAGCATTGGTTGATGTTCGAGGGTGTGTCATTATTGGTCCCAGCTGTCTATGTTCAAGCGTGATTATGTTTGTTATTTAAAGCCCTCGTGTTGCTGTGCACTTTGCGCAGTATTCATTGAATAAGTGAATGTAGTGGTGAATGCATTAAGTATGCTAAGCGGTCTTGTTTTCGTGTCCGGTTTCTGTTCCATGCCTCGCATCCAGTTTCATGTTTAAACCTTGATTATCTATTCCTGCTTAGACCGCGTTTCATGTTTGTAGACTTCTGTTCGAAAATAAAGATGTTGATCTGCGCTTGCTTCTGCTTCTATACCTGTTTCGTAACACTGTTGTGTATATTACCATTGCTGTATTTGTGCAGATCAATAACTGTCTCTTTAATTCTAAAGGTTCTGTGGTATTCACCACATCAATATTAATAGTTTGTAGCATACACATTTCAAGGTTTTAAATATCGTACAGTGCATATACTGATCAATATCAAGAAAAGCTGTCTTTATGTCTTGGTCAGTTTAGCTGATATGCTAGTAAAATATAAACTAAAAAGATATTTTGAAACCTATAATAATAGTTATAATAATAATAATAATAATAATAATAATAATAATAATAATATAATAAAAGCAGTGAGGGTTCAGACAGTTCTGTTAAAAATTCAGTGTTCTAACATTTGTAACTCACTATAATAGTTAAACACATATTTATTTCAGCACACTGCGAGAAGATTTTTTTCTTGGATAGCTGTTGCTGCTGCATGCACAATGAGATTAGGTCAGACTTGGAGTGAGAATGACTATTACATCTTCCGCATTTAAAATGAAAGATTGGCCAGAAAAAAATTATTATCTGCGGGGAGTCCATCTCTGACAGTGATATCATGGTGGCTTTGATTATTATCAGCTTTATGCAAAGGAGATAGAGCTCAGTCCTAAACTAATAAGTAAAGACCTTTTTAAAAACCACAAAACCACAAAAGCACATCACTGAGCCAACTTACGATCCGAAAGTTCACCAGAAAAATCAAAGATTTACAAGAGCTTTGTTCTGTCAGTACGAACTTGTCAGAAGGAGAAGATTGAGACAGCAACTGTGTTATTGTGGCCCAGAAATTAGCTTTGAACAATGATTTTGAATCATGCTGGAAGGGGTTTTTTTTTTTTAGGTGTTTTCTAGAAAGGTTTTACTTTTTGATAAATGACTGCCTTAAAAGGTCAAACCTAAAATAAAGTGCTGAATGTAAAAAAAAAAAAGAAAGAAAAGAAAAGAAAATACATTCTTGATTTTCTGAAGTTTCATTTCATTTAAGCCACTTTAAAACTGTATACAACTAAGCAATTGTAATAAATGCAGGATTTCATAATCTAACTTTATCTAAGTTTACTTGAAATTGAAGTAATGCTTTAAATCACCCTAATTACTTGAAAAGTCACTGAAAAGTTGCCTCATGCAAAACTGTAATCCTGTGATGCTCTCCTGTAATCTTGGAATTCTGACAATGGCAGATACTCCCATTTATGTGAAAAAGAGCATTCATTTCACAATATTTATACAATATTTGTTTTGTATTTATATTATGTCCTGTACTAGGGGTTAGTTTAGGACTGGAGGTGTACAAAAGATTAAAAGGACCTCAAATTGCCAAATTGATCTCAAAATGTAAGGATCTTACATTGTTTCCGAATAGAACTATCTGTTTGCATGTACAGTATCATTAACAAGTACCATCATTCATGCCCAGGGCTGGAAATGGGGATGGATGCAGAGGGACTGAACGCAGGGAGTGAATTTCAAGAGGAGACTGTGTTCCCGTTCAAACTGGCTAAATTATTTTATTGGGAAACGTACAGGGTTTGTATCTTTTATCCACTTTAAAGCCTAAGAAAGCAAGTTCTCCCCATAAACGTGAGTTCTGCATCTAAGCATAGCGGGATATCCTCTGTGAGGTTGTGCAGTGTTGCCTTTCATGATTGGCCATAATAACTACAGGCTACAGCCAATGGGAATGCTTCTACTAGTGTATGTCCCCACAGGACCAATCAGACCATCTCAGGTAAGTTAATGGAGTCTTAACGGAGCCTAAAATCTTAACAGGAACAGTTAGTTACTAAAACAGATTCAATAGTTGCGTGCACATACTTGATATTGTCCAGGTTTAATCTATTTTGAACGCCCATATTCATCACAGTTATTTTGACTATCATAGCTTGCTAAGTGTTTACTACATATTTATTACAAATAGAAACTTCCTCAGTAGTTACACAGAGAGATAAGTAATGTTTGTAAAGTATTTCAGCTGTCATTTATGCAGATTCTCAAGCCACTATGGGCTTTTAGTGTACCACTTTAATTTTTTTATTGTACTGACACAGGCTGTAATTTTTATTTTTGTTGATAGGCAAAAAAAGGCAAAAAAAAAAGAGAGAAGATTTTGAAGGGGAGAGAGACAGTCAGTTGGGCAGGATGTAAAAATAAAACTATATTCAATTACTTTGGACCTCCTGGTAAAAAAAAAAAAAAAAAAATCTAGGAGTGAGAGGGCAGACGGTCGTGATATGGAAGATAAGGATGAATGAACGGTGTTTGTGTTATTGCAGGAATAATTCATGAATGTTGTTCTTTCATGTGCCTGTATTGATACTCAAGAAAGCATATTGTTTGGAGGAGATGTTTAATGTTATTATATATTATAGAGGTATGTATATGTATATGTTTTGCATTTATATTATATTTATCTGGACATCTGCCCCCCCCCCCCCCCAAAATAAATAAATAAATAAATAAATAAATCTTCCCAACTGTAGTCCCCCTGTGTATCTTGGCCATGTCCATCACTGTTATTGCCTATTCCTATATGACTCAGCTTAAACAGAACTACTGATATTGGAACATATTGGTTATTAAATTATAAAATACAGAACCTCAATTTTAAACCTTTTTTGACATTACCTTGTAAGCCCAAAACTACATATTTAATATGTAAAAATAAAAATTATTAAAACAAATAATAATAATTTTTGTGACCAGTTCTATAATATCTGTGTTTTCTCTGCTACCTAAGTTTTATGCATCCTGCTATTTTCATCAAATTAAGTACTTCCAAAATAATGAATACATAAAGCAGACTATTTACCAAGTTCTGAAGAGTTACATTTTCTGGAGCATAAAATGATGTACTTCTTTAGTCTGAACACCAGCCTAGCTAATAGATTATGCACAATTCCTAGTTCCACCCCTCATTCAGTCAAAATTGTCCAGCACATGAAAAGTTTTAGTATGGTTATTATCTAATATTGCTCCTTTTAAAAGTATGTATTTTCTAAGTAATTAAGCATTGGTTTAATTTGTTTAAATTAGTAAACTATCTCTGACTCTAAAAAAAATAATTAGGAGTTTGTAGATTATGGAAAACGAATGTAAATGGGTGAGTGCCTGGTTAGGTTGTATTCATGTCCTGATGAAAGTGAATATTTTACTGTGTAACTCTTCAAATAAAAATACTGTGCATTTTTCACAGCTGAGGTATTGCAGTACTGTGAGAATTCATCACTTCTTGAACAAAGCACTCATTGTGAAATGGTTGAACAGATTTCTTCAAAGAAAATATGTTACAGCTGGCACATGTATACAAATACAGCTAGTCATACTACCGTACATGTACAAAATGTCGAGTGGTAACAATTATCCTGCTAATTCATTAGCACTTCCTTATGTCAACTCTATAACCAGAGAGCAATTAGGAATAGGAAATCTTTTCATGGCTTAAATCTACAGGGGGGAAAAAAAAAGAAACATATAAACAGCGTGATGTTATAATAGCAAACAAGATATACTACATAATAACTAATAATTAATATACATTTATGGGTGATGCTTATTTCTAAGACAAGCTTCACCAACACTTGACATAGCACTTTTTTGTTTTTTTTTTATGGGAATGAGTTGTTATATGCAGTTATAAAACACTGTATTGAGAGGTATTGTTCACTCCAAAAAGATTTGCTGAAGGTTTTTTCAGTTCATCTCACAAATTACTCATGGAACAGATATGCTTCAATTTGATCTGTTTCAAGCCATACTAACTCTGTGAGGCATTTCATCTTACCTCCATCTAAACACAACCGCATCTATCTTTTATTTATAATCTATTTTTATTTCAAATCACAAACTCACACTTTCTATATATTGTCTACTTTTTACATATTTTACACAATTTAAAACCATTGTCTACAACAATTTATGACTGTTTAAGTCTGTTTGAATGGTAATGATACTTATTACCCCTACATGAGTAAACATGATACAAGATATAAGATTCTTTTAATGCCACACAACAGTGTTGGAGGTAATTTGGTTCAGTACAGAGCAACTATAAACAATAAACTTTACAATAAACAACATGCAAGACAGGACTACAGGCTAACCCAAGCATGAATAAGATGTGCAATTAATGCTCAGTCAGTACTAAAGTAGACAAAGTATAAATGTGCATAGAGTTGTAGTAGTGTAGTACTGATGGGCAGCCAGTAACAGCAGTAGTAACTAGAGATGACATGACATTGTGAAATTGTACGTTTTTGTGGGGGAAATACATGGAGTTATAGATTGCAAGAGGCAGTGAATGTTCAGCAGCATTTGAAGAGTTGAGTTCTCTGATCGGAGAAAGGGAAAGAAGCTTTTTCTGAAGTGGCTTGCCTTTATCATCAAGAGTCTTTTTGACAGAGGACATTTTAGAGCTCTTTTCCAGATATATTTTATGTACAGAGCTTGCATTGTTGTCTCAGTTGTCAGCCTTCCATGTCAAAACCCTTTTTGCATAGCGCTGCACAACGACCAAACCTTCTGATGAAATATATAACAAAATGTATGCACGGAAAATGTATCCGCTTCAGTCAAAAATCAAATCATAGACTTTGAAAAAACTTGGAATCTATTTCTAAAAAAATCTCACATCAGCTTAATAATAAAAAAAGTGCTACTCCCATGAGTGAATATATACATAAACACAGCCACAGGCATCTATA
The DNA here is from genome assembly GCF_023375685.1 of Ictalurus furcatus. Lineage (NCBI taxonomy): Eukaryota > Metazoa > Chordata > Actinopteri > Siluriformes > Ictaluridae > Ictalurus > Ictalurus furcatus. Next base: position 13,680,305 of record NC_071267.1, read on the forward strand.
ACTTCATGTCCCTCTAACAAAAGCTCAAAATTTTAAATGCTTTCAAGTAAGGAGACATACTGTATGTCATTAAGATAATGCTACTACATGACTAATAAATTCACACTGTGAGGCTAAACTTTTGGTGTAAAAAAACAATAAAATTAAATGAAATAAATGTGATTTTGCTAGTCCTGGTAGTGTCAGTTATAACTCAGAAATGAATCAGTAAATGTGAGGATAAAATGGAATTTTACATACGCTACACATGTTGTTGCTTCGGCTACATAATGCATCTGGGGGAAATTCTCTGTCAGTTCTGGCATGTTTTACTTCAACCAAGACATTTGTTTGATAAGTGTCATTTGTTCATCAGTTTATTTATATTGTGGGAAGTCAGAAGTCACACAGTCAGTATCATTAATGTTATTGTCACTAAGGATGTGCGTGATGAGGCTTAACTTGAGACTGAGATGCTCCATTACTCTGCTCTAGCAGCACTGCTCTATTTCCTAAAATAAAACTCCTTCTGGTCCTTGGTCAACTAGGCTGAATATACAAAGTAGGGCTATTAGGAAAAGAGAGAAATTACCTGTTACAACCTTTGCATCAGCCAATTGTTTTGTTCTGACAGTTATGAATTTAATTCAGATACAAATTCAGATACAAATTACCAATTGAAAGGTCTATTAGTCAAGTGTTCTGCGTGTGCCACACACTGGGCTAAGGTAATTTGCATTTATGACTTTCAAGGGCACATGTCTGGTAATGAGGTAATGTTTTTCAGATTCTTTGAACTCTGTCTAATCATTAGTGTGATGTAAGACAGATGGTGATGATGATATCCAGAAACATAGCAAATAACAACAGTAAACACTAAAAGTAATGCAATAACAGGCTCACCTAAACGTTTGTGCTCACCACGGTTGTAAACAGTGATTATATGAATTATTATATCCTTCCTGGCAGCTCGATCCAATCTGGCCATTTTCCTCTGACCTCTGTTATCAACAACACATTTCCACCCACAGGACTGTCACCCTCTCATTTTTTTTTTTGTTTTTTTGCACCATTCTGTGCAAACTCTAGAGACTATTGTGTGTGAAATTCCCAGGGGATCAGCAATATCTGAAATACTCACCAACAACCATACCACAATGAATGTCACAGATAACTGAGTTCTAGTTCAATTTAGAACAGTTGCATGCCTTCTGAATGGTGGAAAACACCTCTCTCCATAGTAGACTAACTAAAATTGTAAACAAGACTCACAGGCTAACAGGAAGATGTGGGCATGATATGTATCAGAGTGTGGGTTAGTGTTTACTGGCTGAGAATCAATGTGTGAAGCATCTGGGATTCATGCCACTAGCTGATAGCTGGCCTATGATTCTATGTGTGCAGGATTATCCTTGGAGGTATCATTACAGTCATTTAACAATTGTATATCTTTCCAGAGAAATATATGGAGGTACAGTTACTGATGCTTTACCTCTTGATTGTTGCTTCTTCCATAAGACACATGTCATGCTAGATAAGCCACCTTTTATTGACCAATACCTGTCTTTGTCTAATGTCAATCATGCTGGACAAATGAATCTGATAATCTGCTAAACGACAAAATAAAAACCCAACAAGACACCATTTTGCTTTAAAACATTTACCTCAAATTATATCTGAACGTACATATTTTGTTCTTTCTGGTTCACGCTTCTTTGGCCTAAAGATTCTCACTTAGAAGGTATTGGTAGAAAGGTACCTGATAGAGCTTTTGAAATCTATAATGTCATTGCTCTGGGATAAACAAAAATTATTTGATGATTTCATTTAAACCTTTCAACACAGGAAGTTCATGAGGTCATGAGTGTGTTAAGTCAGAAAACATCTTACACACACACACACACACACACACACACACACACACACAGCACACACATATCTTACTATTGTGAGATATGAGATGTACCAAATGTGAATTTGTTTAATAATTAATTAAATAATTAATTTAGTATATGCAAGTGGTGCAATTATTAATTTAATTGTTTTAAATTAACATATTTTATGCCCGTTGCAGAAAAATGGCAACAAATTAACTAAAGATCCAATCTGTTAAGTTCCACTTTAGTTTTCACTGTTCTGACTGGACAGTTAGATCACATGATACATCCAGCAAATCCAGGAAGTTGTGTAGAGAGAGAAACCATAAATTACTATCATATCAATAGTGTAGCTGCACAGTTTTTCTAGTAGGGACCACTAAATGTCCACACAAGGTAGGATATTTCAGATATTCCTATACTTGAGGCATCCGCCAAGATATATATAAAAAAAAATATGTCCCCTTCTACCCGTCTGTGCCAGTAGACTAAAAATATTAGGCAGTTGGTGAACTGGAAACATATCACTCAGGCTGTGTGCCACAATCACAACATTTCAGTATCCAGCTTTGATTGTCAGCCTGTCAAGTCAAATAAGCATCAGGTGTTGTGTGCACAAGTGGGAGCCATCACAATGTAGCTCAATTAATTTGGTCTAATTTCAGTTTAATGAAGAGCTCGGGGACAGAATTTCAAATGTTCTGTTTTGAAAGCCAGGTGGTGAGTCATTACCACTGAGGATAAACATTCACTTATATAGACCTTTCCTGTATTTACTCTAACTAAGCTTCATATTGGATGAATTATCATTGTTAAGATTATGGAAAATAAATAGAGAAGAATAACAAATGCAAAATCATTTGCATTAGACCAATCTTTTTTATCTGTTTGAAAAACTCGGCTCTTGCTATTTGTTAATTTGTGGAAAGATGTGTGTTATCTGAACATAATGAGCATATAACACTTACATTGATTTATTTTAAAAGCCAAGCAACACCAAACTTAACACTTTTAACTTTAAATTAAGTTCAAGGCCATCTAATAAGTCTGTCATTTATGCTTTGTGCATGGATACAGGTGAATCTCAAAAAATTTGAATATTGTGGAAAAGTTCATTTTTTTTCTGTAATTTAATTCAAAAAGTGGAACTTTCATATATTGTAGATTCATTACACATAATGAATACTGGATTTTTGATTTCCATGAGCTGTAAGCCGTAAGCATCAAGATTAAAATGAAAAAAGGCTTGAAATATTTCACTTTCATTTTTGTGTAATGAATCTAGAATATATGAAAGTTCCACATTTTGAATTAAAATACGGAAAATATAAACTTATATTAAAAATTTTTGAGATGCACATGTATTATAAGTTTGTTTATTCAAGTAAACTTTGATAAATAATACTATGTAATAATGCTAAAAGGGCTTTTGTAAATGTTTTCAAGCTTGCTAATCCAGATGTAACAATTCATGAAGCCATAATCTACACTTCAGAATATTAGTACTTAGCTAATTTAGTTGAAGTTATTTTGCACTGTGTCTATTCTCTTGTGGAAACAAAGAAACTTATTGTTGTCAACAAAGCGATCTACTGTAATGAAGTAAGTACTAAGGTACTTAACAATGCTAGCAAGTCAGCTGGGCTAGTCAATAGTAATGAGGATTTCGCACTAAGCAAGTTAGCTGCATTAGAGTGAAGGAATTTGCATACCCTTTTAAATGATGAAACCAATAAAACATTTCATGTGATACAGATGTGCCAATATAACAACTAACAAAAATGTTCAAAATGTGCAGACTGTAGTTAATAGTGAAATATATTTTTATTTCTGACTGTAATACAAATGTTGTATGTTTTACTGTCAGTACTGGAGGAAAAGTAAGGAAATAATAGTACTTCCATTCTAATACAATTACATGCTGTGAAAAAGACAGGCTTAAAGGAACACATGTAGAAAAGTTCAGCACAAAGTACTGCCATAAAGTATAGGTTAATATCCAAATAATAACACCCTGGACAAACTTTGCAGTTTGTAGGGAATAGAGTGTAAGTGTAACTGATTTTTAAATTAATTCATTTTAATTGAAACATACTTGTAAACAATTAATTCTCATTCAAACTTGGTCTTGAAAGGAATACTTTAACTTAACACACTTTAGACTCTTTAGTCTTCAATCAAACTGGACTAGGGTTAGTCACCAACTTGTACTGGGCAAGTGTGATATTGACTAGAGCCCTGAAAATCACTAGAGTGCTGAGCCAAGACAGCAACAATAATATCATTTCTTCCTGACTGCACAAGCCATTATAAATTGCAAAATATAAATTGGTTTTCATTGGTAAAGTTAAAGGATTTAAATAACCTGGGACTTTCCTTGGTTTTTACAGTTTAGCATTTTTCCTCACTGAAATAACGAAGTATCAAGAATACATTCACTGAAGCATTAAATAGCTTTATTTCAGACTCCATTTTTTTGTGAATGGAAATTGGATGACTATGCTCATTTATATATTTTAAATAAAACCCCCATTTTCTTTTTATAAATCTTCAATCCACATATAATCTGTATATATAATCTGTGTATAATTTTTCACATATATGACATATTTTATGATTTTATTGATCATATTCTTCAAATAATGTCACATATGTTTACTTGAGATCAGGAAGCATCAGCAGACCTAATGTTGCTGTGCTTCACTATAATCATGGACAAAAATGGCAATATATATGCCATAAAGTGTTCTATTTTAACACTGTCTGTGTGTGGGGGGGGGGGGGGGTACACATATGTAGAAGTAATTTATTTGGTAACATTATTGATGCTCCAAATCAGTTGTGAGTTTGTCATAATAAATCAGATAAAAAAATACTAAAAGCCACCCTTGGTTGCGCAGCTTGGTACCACCCAGCTATTTCCTTGAAACACAATGCTTGATTTCTGCCATTTGACTGGAAGAGCACAGGTAGCTTTGAGGATGAAGAGAAGTGCTGCCCAGCAGATAATTTAGCATTGCTGGTCAGAGAGGGACAGTAAAAAATATAAAACGTGTACTCAGGATGTAGGATAATATGGTGTAATCTAGCTAACAACACTCCACATATATTATAGCTAGCTAGTTAATTCATTGAAATTTAGCCATAGCCATCAATATGACACGTTAGCAAAAAAAAACTGCCTTGTGTTATGTTAGCTAAATTAGAACACAGTTGTTCACACTAAATTGAATTCATTTGGACTGTTATTATGCCCTGTGTAATTTGTTTTAATGAAACAATCATTTGATTATAAATGCTTGTACTTGATAGAAAGATAAATAAGCAGAGGAGTAAAGACACTGCAGATATAACAAAGCTGATTGTGTGGGGGTTTTTTTTTTCATTTAAAAATATCGGGAAGCATACCCATTCACGCTTCAACGCCCACAACGTTCAAACCAGATCTACTTCCATGAGTGTAATTGAATTTAATACACCAAAATTATTTGTATTAATTTTCAGATATAAATGACATTTCTACATTGCTCATTTTGAGATATGCTCCTGACAATCCCTCCATGATTTTGCGATTGCAGAAATTAATGCAAAATCAAGCAAACTCTGCAATATTCAGTGGGGCTTGCAAATTTTCAACATTACCTCCGATTTGGGCAAAGAAACGTCATGTGATGTCATTACAATGCGCAAACCCTCTTCGATTCACATTTGTCGAACATGAGTACAACTAAAAGGTCCCATTTATCAACAAACATCACTGAAAGAGCATGCAAAACAATTTTGTGCAATTACAATTTCACAGAGTCAAGTAGTTTTCCACAAAAAAAGCACAAAAAACAAAATCACAGAATTAGCATTTTTGTTTTATGCTATTATTTCATATGCATGTATGTGAAAATACAAAAATTTTTAAATAATTATGTTTTTTAAAGAAGGGACAGGGCAGCCAGAGAATGGGGGGGGGGAGTAAGGAGAGAAGCAGAAGAGAAAGTGTGAAAACAGAAGGAAAACTGGTAGAAGAACAGAGAGAAAGAGTAGGCTAGGGAGAAGGATTAAAAGGAGAATAAGTGTGTCTTTAAAAAGGGGGTTCTGAAAATGACTTAGGATAAAGATACAGGTCTAAAGCAAATAAAGCATCCACATGTACTTTGGCACAAAAAAAGACAGATTTTAATTGCATTTGGTTTGACAACTGTGTGCCCAGCACAACCATCAGCCTTGAAACTGAGAACCTTATGTGAATTTTCATAACATGTTGAAATGCACATTCACCTTTCATTCTCATGTAGTCACACATTGATCATATGAAGCATACAGTATGATCACATGATATGTATGGGATCTTTCCATAAAAGTTATTAAATGGGTGTGATTCGTACATGATTAACAACATGACATATAATTCCAGTAGCTGACATTCAGCACACTGACAACCCAACAACCTCCAAACCGTCCATCATCCCCTTGTCAATTTGAGGACTATATGCAGTGTTAAGGTGCAAATTGCACTCAGCTGAGTGACTCCAGAATGGCTCTCAATCAAATGGGCTGTATACCTGATGATCCACATACATGAGAGTGTAAAAAGCCTACATGATGTCAGTAATTGGAGACTCTGTGCAGCCCTGTCATAGAAAACATGGCACCATTAGCAGGGACTAGGTTTAAAAGTGTCAGAACACCACCAGAAGATTTATCTGTATATAGAAGCCAGTAGGAGCAACTCTGTTAATTCACATTCTATTAAAAGGATATAATGATATTTTGAGTAACTTGTAATCTAAGGGTCAGCTTGGGAATTACTCTGAGTGTGCTTCTTTAAATGACATGAAGAACATTTAGTGCTTTCCTATTAAAGAAAAGCTGAGAAAAGTGATTCTGACTGCTTTTATACAACAGATATTTTTGTGCTTTCAAACTATAAAAGGCAAGCCAATTTTCGTTTAAATTAATCTGTTAAAGCTCTATTTGCTACCAGGAAATTCTCAAGTGAGAGGTACAAATCTGTTAGAGCATTGTAGAAGTAGGAAATTAATAGGCGAAAGTATTTTTTCTGCTGCAGCCATCTGCCTTTTGCCCTCCCAGGCCTATGATGGGATGAAGGCCACCCCATTTGTGTATCCTCTCTTATCAATAAATCATAGAGAAAAAGATGGGAGGGCTCACGATTTGTTCCTTAAGGACTCCTCCCATTAACTGAGAGCACACTGCACTGTCGACTTTTACTGTCTGGAAACAGCACATTTATAAAAACATCACATCATTGAGTGGAAAGTAAATCTGTTTAAATTTGGCTGTAGGGGAATTTACAGTTAAAGACCCAAGGACCAGATATGATGAATGAAGACCAGGAGTCAAGAGATGCAACCAATTGAAGAAAATTTTACTGTAGAATAGGTTGCAGTCTGATCAGCAGAAGTCAGCTTCAACACTCAGCAAGGTGTTCGTAGTCCACTCTGCATCCACACTCATTTCAGCAACAATTATACTCTCACACAATCACTAAGCTAGTCAAGACATCATGTTGAATGATTCTGATTGGTTAAGGCATAGATAAAGTTAGAAAGTTTCCACATATGGCTGTGCATCAGAAGAATATCTTCATCAAATATCTGGATATCAGTCACATCCTGGTTTAGGCACACCGTGATCCCCTAAGGTCACCAATCTGAGTTTTTAGGCTCCACTTGTCTCGTCAAAGATCAGTTCACCTCCGAATGTCCTGGGACAACAGAGTGTACACACACACACACACACACACACACACACAGATACACATCTTCCTCAAGGTTGGATTTGGTCGAGCTATAGCTCTGACCAGGAAATTTTTTCCCAAAAGATACTGATTAGATATGCTCTCTCTCAGTAAGAAGTTCAGATAATATTCATCATTATTCTCTAGTGATTGAAGATGAAAAGTAAAGTAAATTCTGTAACTAAGAATAGTAAATCTCATAAGCTTGAAGAAGCCATTCAAATCACTTGATATTTTGAAAGATAAATGTTGATTAATAACTCATTACAAATCACTCAACGGATATACAGTGGCAAGAAAAAGTATGTGAACCTTTTGGAATTTCATGGTTTTCTGCATAAATTTGTCATAAAATGTGATCTGATCTTCATCTAAGTCAAGGGTATTGACAAATATAATGTGTCTAAAATAATAACACAAAATAAATTCTGATCCCTCATGTCTTTATTGAACATACTCATTCAACATGCAAAATGGCAGTGGAAAAAGTAAGTGAACCCTTAGAATTAATAACTGGTTGACCCCCCCTGGCAGCAATAACCTCAACCTGGCACTTCCTGTAGCTCTGGATCAGACCTGCACATCATTCAGGAGGAATTTTAGCCTGTTCTTCCTGGCAGAACTGCTTTAGCGCTGTGATATTCTTTGGACGTCTCATGTGTATGGCTCTTTTCAAGTCATTCCATAGCATCTGTACTGGGTTGAGGTCTGGGCTCTGACTTGGCCACTCCAAAAGGCGGATTTTGTTTTTCTGAAGCCATTCTGTTGTGAACTTGTTCCGGGGTTTTGGGTCGTTCTCCTGTTGCATCACCCAACTTCTACACAGTTTCAGCTGACGTACAGACATTTTCACATTATCCTGAAGAATTGTCTGATATACTTGGGAATTCATCTTCCCCTCAATGATTGCAAGCTGGCCAGACCCTGATGCAGCAAAGCAGGCCCAAATCATGATGTTTCCTCCACCATACTTTACGGTTGGGATGATGTTTTCATGATGATATGTCGTGCCCTTTCTACGCCAGATGTAGTGCTGTGTGGTTTTTCCAAATAGTTCAATCTTAGTTTCATCAGTCCACAAAACATTTTGCCAGTACTGCTGTGGAGTGTCAATGTGCTCTTTTGCAAACATCAGGCATGCAGCAATGTTCTTTTTAGTAAGAAGTGGCTTCCTTCGTGGTGTCCTGCCGTAGATACCCTGCTTGTTCAATGTTTTATGTATTGTAGACTCATGAACAGAGATGTTAGCCAGTTCCAATGATGCCTTCAAATCTTAGACTGTCATTTGGGGTTGTTTCTTTACCTCATTGATGAGTCTTCGTTGTACTCTTGGTGTCATTTTGACTGGGCGTCCACTTCTTGGTAGAGTAGCAACAGTCCCAACTGTCTCCATTTGTAGAATGTTTGCCAAACTGTAGACTGGTGAATTTCTAAAGTCTTTGAAATCACTTTGTAACCCTTGCCAGCTTTATGTAAATCAACAATTCTTGATCGTAGATCCTCTGAAAGCTCTTTTTGGCAAGGCATGGCTCTCATAAGCATGTGCTTCTTGTGCAGAGCAAACTCCAAAAGTTTGAGGGGTTTTTATCAGTCAAAGTAGCTGTAGTCCACACCTCCAAACTCATTTTCTTAACAAGACTCCAATTAGCTTTTTTGAGGTCATTAACTCAAGGGTTCAAATACTTTTTCCACAAGCACTATGAGGTTTTTTTTAGTTGTTCTCAATAAAGACATGAGGGATCAGATTTTTTTTGTGTAATTATTTTAGACACATTATATTTGTCAATACCCTTGACTTAGACTAAGATCAGATCACATTTTATGACAAATTTATTCAGAAAACCATGAAATTCCAAAAGGTTCACATACTTTTTCTTGCCACTGTATATTGAAGAGGCAGGGGATTCTAGAATCCACATTTCTCAGCACTATTGAAGCAAACCACATATGTCATTTATGACTAATTATAATTCAGAATGAGTTTTTGTTTTATGATACTTTTATTTCAAACATGCCATGATTTATGGTCTGAAGTTTAATATAATTTCAAAAATTTTATTTTTCATATTTGCTTAACGTCCTTAAAGTGCATTGAATAAGTATATATGAGAGCCAGGCTCCAACACAGTTTGCTGATTTTCCTGCCAAAACATAACTACTAAAGCTGGTAATTAGTTGGTGTATTGAATCAGGTATCTTTGTCTATTTAATGACAATCATTTAATGACTCACAAACATTTTCTGCAACATTTGATTTTCTGCTAGGAAACTAATGTTTGGGAATCTAAAATGTTTTTGTACTGTCTTAATAATGTAGTCATAAAATAAAAAATCTATAATAAAGTTTGTACTAAAGAAAATAGGGTGTCTAAAACTTTTGCACAGTACGATATAGATATATACATATGAAATCGGCACCCTCATGCTTTAAAATAAATGAGACTAAATTAAACAAAAGACTTTTTTTTTTAAGAACATATGGTAGCATATGGAAAGACAGAACACTTTTAACAGCTTTAAAACTGCTTCAAAGCTTTGCTAAAACAAACCCTTCATATTTTAGTTAGCAAGTCTGTCTGAGGCGCTATCTTTAATCAGGGACTAGATTTTTCTATAATTAATACAGCATGACACTAAGTTAACTAACTGTTTCTGGCAGCTGACGTTCTGGGTGACATTTCTGTGGTTTTATTTACACACACTAAATGACAAGCCAAAATGACTGCATATTTTTGCAGGATTAGGAGAGGGGAAGCAGTACTTCAGGCAATATGTCTTTCTGTCTGAGTCGAAAGCCAGACAGAAGCTCCCAGACACCTCAGCAGGCAAGCGTCAGCAGCTGAAAGCAGGAATGGCAGTAGGAAGTATTTTTACCTCCTCCAGGCTGCAACCATAACCACAAAGGCTGTCCTCATTCTCTCATTACCAGAGTTGATGCACACAGTATGCCAGGTCATAATCTGTTTGGTTTAATGGACAGTATCAAAAGCTGAACTGTGTGACTTTGGTTTGTCTGGGCAATTGTCCAAACACATGCAGGTGTAATAAATTATTTGAAGAAGAGACAGGCCATGCCACACTATCCCATCAAGGATTATTTTTCTATAACAGCATGTTTACATTTAATTCCTTTTTAGACCACAGCAATTTGTCAACAATTGCAATTTATAATTCTTAAAAGTAAAACATTTTCTTGAAATTACTTTTTTGCAGTGTAGCACATTTCTTGTTTTTATGTTTTATCTTGTTTTTATCTTTTTACCTTTTTGTTCTTGTTGCTTATGTTATTTTAAGTCCTAGATGTATTACATTGTTTTTTATTGTTGTTTAATCAGTCCAACTTGCTTGAGTTTACTGAAGTCATAACACATTTAACAAAACCTGGAAAAGAGGTATGACATCTGTAACATTAAATTATATTACATAAAACAGAGTTAAAGGTAAATAAAATTCAAATATGTATGCCCAAAACTAAGTAAAATTGTATTTAAATCTAAAATAAAGGAAAAACAAGGCAAACCATGAAATTTCAAAGGATAAAATTCTAACTAGTTCTAAACAAATGCAAAAAAGGAATTTCAAGAAAGTTTCCTAGAAAGCCTTGTTTCTAGGAAATAATCAGTAAAAAGCTACAATAATTGTGTGCATATATAATCAAATGATGTGTGCATATCCCAGCAGAGGAACAAGATTGTTTTCCTTATTTTAAGAGTAGGAAAACTTGCACAACTTGCCTTAATTTTTCAATGAACCAGCTATGGGTCATGGTCACACTGAAATCCACACTGAACTACATTAACCATCAGCCCCAGCACATTGCATGACCATGTCACATGTCCCACTGATCGCACACCTGTGGTACCCCTAATAACCACCCCTATATACAGCCAGTTCTAGTTTTTCAGCACCTAACTGTCAAGCTTTTGTTGTTTGTCATTTTCATGTGTTGTCATGTTCATGTGTTGTCATGTGTGCCACAGCCGCTCTCATAGTCCGCATGTTTTTGCCTTGTGTCCATTGTTACGTTTATGGTTCTTGTTTTCACAGTTTTCATTGTTTGTTTTGCACTTTATTCAATAACATTCTCCAATCTGTTCCCTGTTTCAATAAAATGCTAAAATGTTTCTGGTGCCTTCATAAGTCACTTATTTATTATGCTGTTTAAAGAAATTGTGTCTTATTGTAAGATTATTTTTTGCCAATTATTAATCTTAAATTAAGGGATAAATTCTTAAAGTCAGCTCAATCTTCTTTCTAGTAGTGCTGTTTTTGCAGTGTTGGTGTTAGTTGAGGTGAGATTAACAGAACCTAGAGACAGAAACCTAAAATGTAATAATTCATGTAATAATCTAACTAAAGACTAAGTAAAGGTTGGACTTGAATAAAGCAGAAGATACAAAAAAGGAAAACTTGAGTCACTTCATGCACATGGTTGTATAACTGTATTTTATTGTTCTTTTATATCACTAAAGTCAGCTACTTTACTTTTAATCCTTCTCTTGCTCCAGTCAATGCTGATACAGACCGCCACCTCCTTAATGAACCTAGACAATCTGGTCTGCTCTATAACACTATTGCTGCATAGCTAACAAATTATTATTATTATTATTATTATTATTATTAATAATAATAATAATAATAATAATAATAATAATAATAATAGTTTTAAAAATTGTAGTAGATAAGAGATAAGAGGAATAAAACATATTGGGACATGCTGCTATAGGAAAAGAATCCACTTCAATGTGGTATGGATTGATATGGATGGATTTGTATAACAGCACTGTGTTAAGGTGTTTTATTCCTTACTTAATTTATATATTACCAGAGTATTCATATAAACTATTACTTGAACCAGTTTTAAAGCTTTGTCTTAAACAGATCATTCAAATTAGTTTAGTTCTTTAGTCAGGTCTTTTTGTATACTGTCCTACACTTTTTTATTTCTGCTATTTCAACATGGCCCACAGTGTAATTGCTCCTGGCAGCTGAAGTTCAGAGCACTCTAGGCTTATTGAATAATTTATGTGTTCTAGTATTCTACAAAATGCCTTCTCTGAGTGTGAGGGCTCAGTGGGTCTCTGTACTGCATGTGCATTTAATATCCTTTTTACATTTCCATTTTCCATTATGTATTGTACAGCACTTTTTTTTCCAACTAAAAAATCTTTAATTTTATGGATTTGAAGGTGTGATAAATGTAGGGGTGTACTTACATTTGACTGATCTGTTTTTTGTTCATTTAAATTGTTAAAATTACTACAAAATATCAATTTTATGTCATTTGATAGAGTGTGTCACCTTTGTTAATAAGCACTGTTTCAAAGATGATCAAATGCTTGCTTTTCCAAATATGTCAAATAAATAAATAAATAAATAAATAAATAATCCCATGGGGTGTACTCATTTTTTCACATGACTGTAGATGACATTGGGACAAAACAATGTGACAAAACAAAACTACTACCACAAGCAAATCCCTTTTCCGCACATGGCATTCTCTTCCATTTACGTGATTTGGCTTTTTTTTTTTACCAGGTGGATTTTTATTGGCTTCCTGCATGACCATGGCTTGACAGCTTAATAAATCTATCAACTGCCACTTTCAGAAGGGGGAGCACCCATTGGGACCAACCACATTTCAGTGGGGGCCAGTGTCAATGAGGTCTATTTTAAGATGTACACACTTGATTTGGCAATCTGACAGTACATTCTGGAGTACAATTAGTTAAATTGGATAAAGTGGCAAGGAAAATTACAAAAAACAAAGAACATAGACAAGACTGCAAACAGCAGTATCAACAGCACTGAACAACCATTGTGTTTTTGTAAAACTAGCTAGACATGAATGAGTACTGAGTTAATTCAACATTATTATTTTATTTTATTTCAAGTATATTTGAATTCTAATTCATTGAGAGTGTCCTTCTTTCAAACAAACTCAGTGGTTGAAATTATTACTTAACAATAAAGTATTTTTTATAATGAATGGTTTCTTCATGGTATTTCCAATGCTGAAAAAAAATTCCTGATCACACAAAATCTAGTGTAGATTTCTTAAAGGTTCTTTAATTGATTTTTCATTACTGTTGACTCAGTAAAAGGAATCTGATATTTTTAAACATTTGAAATTTTTGAAGTGTTTTAAGTCTTTTAATCATTCTTACTTAATTTAGTTACAGTAATTGTGATTTCAAGTAATTTTGATTTACCAGTGATTAAATAGGTCACTATACATTTCTGTGAGAAGTTATTTGTGAGTGTAATGTAATAAGATTACATCACATATATATAGAGACATATTACAGATAAGCTTATATCAGAACAATTGCTCATTTGGTTGATGATTTTTGTTCAAAGCAAACAACTGAGATGGGATGCAACTAATTAGATGAGGCTCTTGGCAGTTTGGCAGTGCTGTCATTTAAGCTCATGACATTCTGATCAGTAGTTCAAAATCTTACCCACTGAGCCACCACTCAAACATTTTTCACACACACTTTTCTTGACCTCTGGCCTGGATTGTACTTCTCTCTACCAAAAGCAACCATTAAAGTCCAGCAGAACTGTAGAGATGGTTTAGTCCCTGCAAACAGCATCAGAGACTAATCTAAGCTACAGTTCCAATAAACTCTGATCAAAAGGCCTGCTAAATGAACACCAACAGTAAAGGATTTCATTTTCTCAACAAGGACCCCAGAGACCAATGTTCTACAGTGGAAGGCAAAGCATGGCATTGTTCATGCCCTTATGGTCTGTGATCAGATAAAAGTGGCTCAGGTCATAAATCAGACTTTTACAACGTAGAGGTCAGAAAGGTCAGAAATTTATATTATTGGCCCTTTTGTTCCCACTTTATCTACTATGTCTTCTGGCAGAGTGACTGTCAGCGCTAACCCAGAGTCACACAGGCAAAAATCCATCAAACTATATATTGTACATAAAGTGGATACCAGAAAAAGGTGTATTTTATTTGTACTCTCCAAATTACTCCAAAAGATAATGACAGATGCAGCCACTGACTCTTTTCCATAATGCTACTGAGACCCTTTGTCTAGTAACAGTTTTAACAGATTCATTATGTGTTTATCGAATGCCAAAAAAGACTGAATGCTTTGTTCTAAATATCAGAATGAGAAACTTTTTTATGATGGAAAAATGTTTTCATTTAACAATGGCTAATTTTCTGAAGCTCCTTCTGCTTGTCTTTTATATCTGTACAGGGAAGAAAATATTGTTCAATCCACAAAAGACAGTTTCTTTTGGAACACACAATGATATAGAGATCAAAGACTGTTTCATGAAGGTGAATGTGTTTTTTGTTGACAGAAAGAGAGCAGGAAATAAGTGTACTTAAACAAAGACCTATTACTCCATATCTCTGAAAGAGTGCTCCAAGAGTACATCCAATCAAAAAGCATACATGGCCAAAAAACAATATGAACAGTATGTAATCATCTTAAGCTCAAGGATGTTAATATTTATGTATCATATTGAAAAATAACACTACATAAGTGTGTATGGTTTGAGAGTCATTATCATGATGAACAGGTTTTTTACCAAAATAGATTGGTATTAGGAGCTATCCATGGTTCTCTCTATCTTGATTAGAGCCCCATAGCTTGATGCTGCCACCACCATGTTTCACCATGGGTATGGTGTTCTTTGGGTAATAAGCTGTCGTGTTTTTATACCATGTGAAGGGTTTTTCCAGGTTATCACACACATACAATGTGCACATATGTTTAAAATTTTTTGCTGATGAGTATAAACACATGCTAGGTGTACCTAATAAAGTGACCATTGAAAATTTGAAAACAACTGGAGGTATGTGGAAACAGTGAGACTATTTAATGGTTAATTTTAGTTTAATGAGATTTGAGGTGTGTAATATCAAATTTGATCAGTTTTCTGGCCTTTATGGAAGTGAAACAGATATCTTTTATGGTTACCATCTGTAAATACTGTTTCTAAATGGTAAATGACACACTTATATAGCACTTTTATGCAAAGCACTTTATACTGGTTCTCATTCACCCATTCACAGAGACACCAATGGTAGCAGAGCTGCCATGCAAGGTGCTAACTTGCCATCAGGAGCAACTGGGGGTTCAGCGTCTTGCCCAAGGACACTTCGGCATGTGGAGTCACGTGGGCTGGGAATCGAACCGCCAACCCTACGGTTAGTGGCCAACCCACTCTACCACCTGAGCCACAGCTGCCCACAGCCGTTTCTGTCATAAATATGTTGTATATACAGTGCTGTTAAAAAGTATTTGTTTTGGTATTTAATTTCTTCTGTTTTTGTGTATATCTCATACTAAATTGTTTCCAAACAAAATCTAACATTAAACAAAGGCAACATGAGTAAAAACAAAATACAGTTTTTAAATGATAATGTTATTTATTGAAGCAAAAAAGTGAAACTGCATTCATAATGGGGTTCAGCTGGACTAGAAGCAAGCAGGCCTGATTATTGCCAGCTCTGTTCAATCAAATCAACACTTATATAGAACTTTTTCACTAGCATGAAGTTGGTTAAAAGGTCTTACCCAGTAACACACTATGCCATAGTTGAAAGAAATTCCAGAAATGATGAGGAAGAAGGTGATTGAAATACATCAGTCTGGGAAGGGTTACAAAGCTATTTCAAAGACTCTGGGACTCCAAAGAACCACAGTGAGAGCCATTATCTTCAAACAGAAAAAGAAAAAGAAAAAGAAAAAAAAACTCTGCATAGTAGTGAAACTTCCCAGAAGTGGCTGACCTTCCAAAATTCCTCCAAGAGCACAGCACCATCCAGGAAGTCACAAAAGAGCCAAGGACAACATCAAAGGAACTACAGGGTTCTCTTGCGTCAATAAAGGTCACTGTTCATGACTCCACTATCAGTCATACACTGGGCAAAAATGGCATCCGTGTAAGAGTGGCGATGTGAAAACCACTGCTAACCCAGAAGAACATTAAGGCTCATCTGAATTTTGCCAAAGCACACCTTGATGATCCTCAAACCTTTTGTGAGAATGTTCTGTGGACTGATGAGTCAAAGTGGAACTGTTTGGAAGACAGGGGTCCCATTAGATTTGGCATAAATCAAACACAGATATCCACAAAAAAAACATCATACCTACCGTCAAGCGTGGTGGTGGAAGTGTGATGGTGTGTGGATGCTTTGCTGCTTCAGGCCTGGGCAACTTGCAATAATTGAGAGAATCCTGAATTCTGTTCTCTACCAGAAAATCCTAAAGGAGAATATCTGATCTTCAGTCCGTAAGTTGAAACTCAAGTGCAACTGGATTATGCAGCAAGCCAATGATCCATAGCATAGAAGCAAGTCCTAGTCCTAGAAGTAAGTGAAAGACTGATCTCCAGTTATCGGAAGCATTTGGTTGCAGTTATTGCTGCTAAAGGTGGTACGACTAGATTTTAAGTTTAAAGGGGCATTTAGTTTTTTACATTGGTAATGGGTGTTGGATCACTTTTTTTTTTACTTCATTAAAAAAAGCAATTAATAAAAACTGCATTGTGTGTTTATTCAGGTTGCCTTTGTTTTATGTTGTATTTCGTGATCTAAAACTATTTAGTATGAGATATACACAAAAACAGAAGGAATCAAGATGGGGCAAATACTTTTTACAGCACTGTATTATTCACTGCTTCACTGTATTATTCACCTATATTATTCACTGCTTCACTACTTTTTGCAGATCTGTTTTATTGCTCCTTTTTTCTTTTATTTATTCATTATTATTCTTTTTGATGTTGTACATATCTTTATTTAATATTCAGTTAGTTTTTTGTGGATTTGTAATTCTGCAATTAATTTTAATTTTATTGTTAGGGGGCATGGTGGCTTAGTGGTTAGTATGTTTGCCTCTGAGGTTGGGGGTTTGATTCCTGCCTCTGCCCCGTGTGCATGGAGTTTGCACGTTCTCCCCATGCCTTGGGGGTTTCCTCCAGGTAATCCTGTTTTTTTTTTTTTTGTATTCTGATTGCCATTTCCAAATTGTCCTTGTGTGAATGTGCATGCAATTGTGCCCTGCAATGGGATGGCACCCCATCCAGGGTATCCCCCAGTCAGAAAATGGATAGATGGATGGATGGATTGTATTGTTATTCTTGATGCTGCTGTAACATAACAATTTCCTCACGTGGGATTAATAAAGTATATCTATCTATCTATCTATCTATCTATCTATCTATCTATCTATCTATCATTCTACAAAACAGTGAGTTCAGTGAGTAGCTCCAACAATAACAACAACATCATCATTTAGCAGCAGTTGATTCAGGAAGTGATAGGATGCTGTTCCAACTGGGAACAAATTGCACTAATCTGATAAGCAGTAGGTTGATTGTTGCACCCAAAATAGGCATATACACCTTTATTCCCTGTATATCCTGAACCATAAAGCTTTAAACTATTAGCAAAATGCTGTTGTAGAATGTATTGTCATTACAAATCACCATTGGTTTAATAAATAAATAACAGCAGCCATTGGTTTTGCTTATCTACTGTAAATGTTAGAGATTAATCTGTTTTTGAATTATATTACTTTTGAAAAATATTATATTTCATTTTTATGATAAGACAGGCCAACTTGAGTATATATTTTTAGGTGTAGTGTAAAATCACTGATAGAGCTGTCAGTTTAGCAACTCCCTGTGTAAAAAAATATATATTGATGTGTTTGGCGTAATCTGACAAGTCACAAGAACAGTGCAATAGCCAAAGAGCCTTGAGTGCCTCAATGACAAGACAGTACAATCTTAAGCTGAAAAGGAGAAATTGACTGTGCATGACTGCATGTTCTCTACACACAACAGACTGGACTGATGGCAGTACATGTAAAGCGAGTGTGTGTTTCACAGAACTATGAACCATGTGCAGTGGAGTTGATGATAGCATCCGATAAGTCCCAATACTAAAATGGTGGAATTGCAGTATAATTACAACAGGTGAGAAGAAGGCAGCTTTACAATCACAGTATTGTGTGTTGATTGTAATTCACAATAACATGCTCTCTTAGTGCTGCATGTCAATCATTTCACTAAATATGGAAGAGACAGAAGGACGAGCAGTACACTGTGTTCTCTTGCCAAAGAAGCTTGAGCACTGAACCTTTTGATGAATTTTTTTTAAGTGGATTACTTACATACAGATTTTCAACAGCATGTCCACAAACATTTGCAGCGTTGTATCTGTATTCTGCACAGGGTGTCTTCTAATTGATCTAATGACTAAGCCAATGTGCATCAGTGTCCATCAGTTGAAAAAATAAAAACACACAAGAATAGATCAGTTCAACCTTGATGCTAAATTCTTTAAAAAACAAAAAACATGGTGATCAATAATGTAGCAAAATGACTTAATACAGACTATTAGACAGCGTAAGACAGCATGATTGTGAATGATATAACCTGCCAACTACCAAAATTTCTGTGTACTAAGAACTGCAGCTTAGTGTTTCATTTTTATACATACACCGATCAGCCATAACATTAAATACACCTGCCTAATATTGTGTAGGTCCCCCATGTGCCACCAAAACAGTGCTGACTCCTCGAGGCATGGACTTTACAAGTCCTCTGAAGCTGTGCTGTGGTACTGTATCTGGCACTGCTATAGAAAATGTGATTCATCAGACCAGGCCACCTTCTTCCATTGCTCCATGGTTCAGTTCTGATGCTCATGTGCCCATTGTAGGTGCTTTCACCGGTGGACTGGGGTCAGCATGGGCACTCTGACTGATCTGCAGCTATGCAGCCCCATTTGCAGCAAGCTGTGATGCACAGTGTGTGCTGATACATTTCTATCATAGCCAGCATGAACTTTTTAAGCAGTTTGTTCTACAGTAGCTCTTCTATGGGATCAGACCAGACGGGCTAGCCTTTGCTCCCATGCGCATCAATTATCCTTGGGCTCCCATGACAGTTCACAGGTTGTACTTACTTGGACCACTTTTGGTAGGTACTAACAACTGCATAACACCCCACAAGACCTGATGTTTTGGAGATGCTCTGACCCAGTGGTCTAGCGTTCACAATTTGTCCCTTGTCAAAGTCACGCAGATCCTTACACTTGCCCATTTTTCCTGCTTCCAACACATCAACTTCAAGAACTGACTTCACTTACTGCCTAATATATCCCACTCCTTGACAGGTGCCATTGTAACGAGATAATCAACGTTCTTCACTTCAACTCTAAGTGGTTTTAATGTTATGGCTGATTGGTGTAGGTATTGCATTATTTCAGTGTCTTGTTCCTGTGTTAGTCATCCACAGCCTCACAATCACAATTAAGCCACTATTCTTGTCTTTGGTTTCAAAAAGCACTTGAAATCATATATTGGCACAGATGTACTAAATTTTGCTCTTATGACACATTCATGCAAATCAGACATGGCTGCTGAAATCATAGCTTGTCATCAAAGACACTTTAAAATAGAAAGCAGCTACTTTACACTATTTCTGATGCTATTTGCCGTTACATCTTGAAACCAAGAGGGTAGGGCTTAATGGAAGGTTTTGGGATCTCGCCTGTGCACTTATAAGGTTACATTTAGGCTACATTTTTGTTGCTCATTTGAATGATTGCCTGACAGTAATTCAGTAGTACTGTTAGAGAGGTACTTTGGGAGAAAACAGAAATGAACACAATTTGCCAAGTCATGATATCTGTACCACTGAAAAGAAAACAAAATCTTTATTTTAAAATGACTAAGCACAGGGAAACGATCAACGTTAAATGTTTATTAATGTTATCTTTCCTAAGTTTCGACATAATTTTCTCCATGATGTGTGCTAGTATTTCCTTCTTTAAAGATTTTTTATTATTATTCATACTTAAGCAAGGTGCCCTTACTCAGGCTAGTCACTAATAATATTAGAACCTGGAAAGATTACATAAATCATTCATAAATAAAAAATAAGCATCTCAAATGGAAGTAAATAAAACCTATGGCAGTAATCAGATCCAAATCATTGCCATATAAAAAAGTAAATTAGATTACATAAAATATATGCATTCGGTAAAAATATATGATTTCATATAAAGAAAAATACAGTCCCCTCCGAAACTGTTGGAACAGTAAGGCCAATTCATTTGTTTTTGTTGTAGACTGAAGACAGTTGGGTTTGAGAACAAAAGATCAATATGAGAAGGGAGTTAGAATTTCAGCTTTTATTTCCTGATATTTATAAGTAGATGTGATAAACAACATAGAACATGTCACATTTTATATCAAACCACCTAATTTGTAGGCAAGCAAAAATATTGGAACATGTACCTGACAGGTGTTACTTGTTACTCAGGTGTGTCCTGTTAGATTGATTGTTTAAATAAATAGCTCTGAACATCTACTCTTGGTTTTAGCCTTGAGCTTCACCTGTAAAGACTGCATTTGTTGTTAAAAAGAACAAGCCAACGGAAGCCATTTTGAAGCTGAGAAAAGAGGGAGAATCAATCAGATGCAGTGCACAAACTTTAGGCATAGCCAATACAACAATTCGGACTGTCCTAAAAAAAGAAAAAAAAAAAGACTAGTGTACTGAGCAACAGACACAGAATGGGTCGGCCAAGGTAAACAGCAACAGCTGATGACAAAAACATTGTGAGAGCTGTGAAGAAAAACCCAGAAACAACAGTTAGTGACATCACCAACAACCTCCACAGGGCAGGGGTGAAATTATCACAATCCACCATTCAAAGAAGACTTTGAGAGCAGAAATTTTGAGGCCATATCACAGGATGCAAACCACTCATCAGAAGTAAGAATCAGAAATCTAGATAGGAATTCACAAGAATATAAAAATAAGCGACATTCTGGAACCAAGATTAACCTCAACCACCTCAAGTGATGGAAATACCAAAGTGTGAAGAAAGAAGGAATCTGCTCATGATCCAAAACATACAAACTCATCTGTGAAATATAATGGTCTACACTTATATAGCACTTTTTAACCTTAGTGGTTCTAAAAGCTTTACATTGTTTCTCATTCACACACACAACAATGGTAGCAGAGATGACATGCAATGTGCTAGCTTGCCATCGGGAGCAACTTGGGGTTCAGTGTCATGACCAAGGACAGTTCAGTATGTGGACTCATGTGGGCCAGGAATCAAACTGCCAATCCTATGATTTGTGGACAACCCGCTCTACCATCTGAGCCACAGCCGACCCGAAACATGGCTTAATTTAAGCATGGCTTAAATTACACAGTGTTTGTTTTAATGTGAATATAAGCAGGGCCTCTTTCTGTTATAAAAATAATAGCAATGAGGTTGACAGCAGAGATGAGCAGAGTTGATTTTAATTTAAAACCAGGCACCATGAAAATGTAATAAATAAATCATAGAAAAAAATTCAGCAACAATATAATAAACACTGTGAGCATAATTGCATAATAATCAGGCATATGTGTATAACTGTCATATATCAAGGAGGTAACTCTGGACTTCAGTTCCCATCAGCCACTGCACTGTACTACAATATGTCACATGACCACCTGCACCTGAATCACGTTTCTGTTAACCAGCACTCCTATATATAGCCACTGTTGGTACTGCTTCCTTGTCTCACCTAATTGTCTTCTATGCTTTTGTCCACACTTCCATGTTTAGTTTTTGCCACAGTATTTTGCCAAATTGTCTTAGTGTATTTGTTTTGTTGTTTGTTCATTTATTAAACTGTTTGAAAATCTGCGATTGCTTCCGCATCAACATTGAAACGTGACAATAACCTGTATACCAAGATCTTTTGAGAATGAATACCTTTAGGTTGATGTTCTTGTGTTTCTCCCGAGGTGGGCAACTTGACAGGCAAAAAACGTCCACATAGGAACTAATAAAAAATATTAATCAGACAGATTTCTTGTACTTTCTGCAGTAAGGTGCATGATGAAAGAACAGTTTGCCTATTTTTCTGTCTTTTTAAACCAAAGTCTGTTGAATGATAGAAAGGGTCATTACCCTGGAAAACCGTGGAGAGATAAACTTTAATTTTTCATCTCACAGATCGTCACTAAGCTACTCCGTATTGTTAAACGAGTAAAACCAAGGTCACATTAAAGATTCTCAATATGCAATACACTTTCACACTGACCAACAACTCCTTAAGGCTGTTAAATTAGTTTTGGCCTGTGTAGTTGTTTTTGATCAGATTTCATCAGCTCTTTTATGTGAACTCGCACAATTATACTCAATTATATTCAGCTCCTTGTGATTCAAGTGGTTAAATGGTTTAGTCTCTGAAAAATCTTCTCATCAAATACATAAAAATATTCTTTGTTTTCTTGCTGCATATTACTTTGCCTTCTACATTATGGAATATCAAAACAAACATGTAGTCTTTGCAGAAAAATGCTTTAATACAGCAACTATCATCTCTGAAATTCAAATATTTAAATAAATATATACTATCCTATATAACGTCTACATGATAAGTCGGAAAGGTCTAACACAACCACAAAATGATATAATGTGAATTAATATTATTTTAACAAATAGCAAATTATATCTCTGTTATGATGTTAGAAACTCATTGTGTGATGTCTGGACATCAATTAAGAACTTAAATAGACCACTGAGAGGAATAAAAACATTTCTCCTACCAAAGCAATAGCCTTGGAACCAGATTCCTATTTCCATATAACTCAGCCACTGCAGCTGTACTATTAACATACAAACAAGCAAACAAAGCAACAAAATATGACCTTAACAATATGCATTAGATACCAGGGGATTGTGATATGACTGATAAAAACAGATGGGCTTTGCAGTCTTCTCTATAAAGATGTTTCACAAATAGGTATATAAGTAGGGAAACAGTGCCATATAGCAAAACATTATAAATTTGGTGTAGAAGAGGAGAGGTACCAGATAGATTTCTACTAGTTTGTACTAATATATACATCAGTAACCTGATTCCTGATTAAAAACAGCAGTAAAGCAGCCAAAGACAAGTAAAACCGATAATAAACCAATAAACCAATACTCCTTGCAAAGCAACACCCAGGGCCAAAGCCAGGATCCAAATTTTTGAGAGGTCCACATGCAGAAATGTCTCATAGGTAATATATAACAATGCCAACTGTGTATTATATCAATTGTTAACTTTTTATCTCTGTTATGTTATCCTTTTTTTATATAAACTACTGTGTCTCTTTGGTTTAAAAGACTAAGTTACTACCAAAATATTAGAACATTGGAACTTAATTATTGTTGATGTTTCTTACATGATACAATGCTATGAATAAAATAGTTAATAATTAACTTTATCATGCTGGTGGTGTTTTATTAATGGGTAATATTACAGAACACAATGCAACAGAACTTACAATTGAACTAACATTTATAGCCAACTACGGCGCTAACAATACAGCAACTAGCAATCTGATTTAGCTTTTAATGAGTACTCTATGAAAAAAATGAGGTTTGCATTTCACAAACCTCTAATTGCCATTATAAACACTTACATTTATAATAAAAACATTCACGTGTTCTCCCATATACTCACACATTCATATCATAGCTATGATTCCTTACTTGCAATAACTACATCACACCGGTGAGCCACTGACATCACCAACTGTTGCATTCTTCTTGTGTGATGTTTTTCCAGACTTGTATCATAGCTTCTTTTAGTTGTTCTTTGTTTTGGGGGGTTTCTCCCTTCAGTCTCCTCTTCAGGAGGTGAAATACAAGCTCAACTGGATTAAGGTCTGGTGATTGACTTGGCCAGTGTAAAACCTTCCACTTTTTCCCCCCTGATAAAGTCCTTTGTTGTTTTGGTAGTGTGTTTTGGATTATTTTCTTGCTGCATGATTAAGTTCCTCAGATGCATTTCTCTGTAAATTGGCAGACAGAATGTTTCTGTAGATTTCTGAATTCATTCTGCTGCTACAATCATGAATTACACCATCAATAATTATCAGTGAGCCTGTTCCTGAAGCAGCCATGCAAGCAAAAGCCATGACACTACCTCCACTGTGCTTGACCGATGTGCTTCTATGTTTTGGATCATGAGCAGATCCTTTCTTTCTCCACACTTTGGCCTTTCCATCACTTTGGTAGAGGTTAACCTTGGTTCTGATCTTGTCTTTCTGATTGTTACTGCTGATGAGTGGTTTGCATCTTGTGGTTTGGCCTCTAGATTTCTGCTCTCAAAGTCTTCTTCGAATGGTGGATTTTGATACCTTCACCCCTGCCCTGTGAACGTTGTTGATGACGTCACTGATTGTTGTTTTTGGGGTTTGCTTCACAGCTCTCACAATGCTTCTGTCATCAACTGTTGTTGTTTTCCTTGGCCGACCTGTTCGATGTCTGGTTGTTAGTACACCAGTGGTTTATTTTTTTCCAGTACATTCCAAATTGTTGTATTGGCTATACCCAATGCTTATACAAATGACTCTGATTTATTTTCCCTCTTTCTCAACTTCAAAATGTCTTAACAAACCAAGAGTAGACATTCAGAGCTATTAACTGTTTAAACAATCAATCAGTCCCTCCAGGGTTTCGCAATTTTGTGATCGCAGAAATTAACACAAAATCAAGCAAACTCCACAATATTCAGGGGAGCTTGCAATTTTTCCAAAATTACCATGGATTTTCCGCAGATTTGGGCAAAGACACATCATATGACATCATCACAATGCGCATTCAGTCAAAACTCTCTATGATTCAAATGCGTTGAACATGAGTACAGCTAAAAGGTCTCATTTACCAACATATGTCACTGCAAAAGTGCAAAACAGTTTTGTGCAATTGCCAAAATCAAGTAGTTTTCTGCAAAAAAAAAAAAAAAAACCTACAAATTGCATTCTGAAAAATTAAGTGGCAAAATCAATCAATTTTGGTTGCAACAATCACACACACAAAAAAATTCAGTGAAATCCTGTAGGGACGGATCAATCTAACAGGGCACACCTGCGCAACAAGATACACCTGTCACTCAAACAACTGTTTTCTGTTGCCATACCTATGTTTCCTTTGGGTCTATATATGAGGTTGAACACACATAAAAAACACCTTACTCATATAAACCAAAGAGCTTTCAGCACAGAAGAGACAAATTGTTATTGATTTACACAAGTAAATCATAAATCATAAATAAAAATAAAAAATACAATAAAAATGTGAAAAAGCACCCACTGTAAAATATTGTGCTTGATCATTGATACTTTGGGGCTGTTTTGTGGCTGGTGGTTGAGGCTCATGTTCAGATGGTGTCAGGACCAGGACAATTTAGCATAAACCCAGATTGTCTGGGACAGGAGATTAAGACTTGTCCAAAAAATAATCTACTGTAAGTCTCTTATCTACGAATAACTGCCAGTTATTCGTGTGTTTTTTTTTCTCCTAATCATTTAAAAAAAAAAAAAACTTGGAAATGAATAGTGTTCTAAAATAATGTTTAAGCTCAAAATATCACTCATTATATAGTATTGTATGTGCTAATAATTTTTGCTTTGCTTTCTGATATTGTCTTAAAATACTCTGAAAACATCACAATTATATAGCACACATCCCCAAACAAAAACTTTAACTGGTTTTGCTTCTGACAACTAACTGCTGTGGTCCAGGATTAATATTACAGGCTCACTGTTCTATTATTTCTGCAATAGGTACAGTACCGCATACCTTCAGCCTTGTGGTATTTTAAAACAAATTGATATTGATTTCACTTTTTGTGCCAGAAAACACACACACACACACACACACACACAGAGAGAGAGAGAGAGAGAGAGAGAGAGAGATCACACCGCTCAGTGATCTACAGTAATAGCAATCATATCTTTTCTGAGATATCTGCTGTTCAATCAATGCCATTATTTGATCACGCGGAATTCCTTCGAGGAAAAAAAGGTATGAGGCTGTGAAAGCGTTGCGAAATGACTTCGTATTGCTTTTGGCAGACGCACGTTTGCGTTGAAATATTATTGCTATATCTGTATTAAAATGCAAAGAATGCATAGAACTTTTACCATAGGCTGTGATTTAGATCCCTAAGCATTACTCTGTAAAGACATCCAATGTTAAAGCAATGAAATGAGCAGAAATGTTAACCACTCTGGCGCAGCGCGCACTGAATAAAAAACTTGAAAATGGAAAAATACAGTACTGTGCAAAAGTCTAGGCACCCTTTTTTTTTTTTTTTTAGTACAAACTTTGTTATAGATTTTTATTTTATGACTTCTACATTATCGAGTCAGTACAAAAACGTTTTGGATTTCCAAACATTAGTTTTTCAGCACAAAATTAAATGTTACAGACAAATGTTTTTATAGCAGTAAAGAAAGCAGCATATTATGTAAGAGACCACTTTTCAGACAAAAAACACATAATGAAGGCTGCTGGGGTTTTGCTACAAAAATAAGAAGCAAGTGCGAAAGTCAAAGTCTCCATAAGAACTGGGGGGGGACAATAACTAAGAAATGCAAACTTCCCGGGGAAAATAAATAAATAAATAAATAAATAAATTGAACACAGTTTGATCTTATCTATATGCATATCTGATTAAGGCAGTGATGCAGAAGCTTCCTCTCCGTGCGTAAAGGACGTGGCATAGCCAAACCATAGCCAAACCAACTGTTCTCGGTTCGGAGCGAACCCCAGACGGCAATTCTGTAAATAAAGCAAACATTATTTCTGATGTTCACGGATGCATCATGTACTTAGCCTACATTATTGTTTATTTTCACATTATGCATGTTTTGTTTTAGCACACCTAATAGCCTACGTGGCACACGTAGGATTTGAGTTGATGGTTTAGATGAAATTAAGACGTAAAGTCACAACTTCCGATGTATCCTTAAAGTGATTTTGGGTCGAAGGCAACGGGTAAACACCAGGAGAGAGACGTGGTGGTGACGTCAGGAGGTGCGATGCGCCGGCGGGTCCGCTCATTTCTCAATCCCAGTCTCTGTCGCGCACCTGACAAAATCACCTCCGCGTAACGGCGCCTTCCCGGACAGGCGCGATGAATTTGAGCAGGTCTCTCTCTTTTGCAGGCGCACCCCGGAACAGCAACTCGGGCTCCACAGACGAGCTGGTAATCACCTCGACTTTTGGCACGCTGCTCTCGCTTGTTTACGTGGTTGGCGTTTCGGGGAACGTGTACACTCTGGTCGTGATGTGCCACTCGATTCGCTTCGCTACCTCCATGTACATCTCGATAATTAACTTGGCGCTCGCGGACTTGCTGTACCTCTCCACGATCCCGTTCGTGGTGTGCACGTACTTCCTCAAGGACTGGTACTTCGGGGACGTGGGCTGTCGCATCCTGCTCAGTCTGGATCTCCTCACCATGCACGCAAGCATCTTCACCTTAACCGTGATGTGCATGGAGCGCTTCTTGGCTGTGACGAAGCCTCTGGACAACGTGAAGCGCTCCAAAAGCTATCGGAAAGCCATGGCTTGGGGGGTGTGGATACTCTCTCTGCTCTTAACCATGCCTATGATCATCATGGTGAACCAGACGAGCAGAAAGGCAGCGGACGGAAGCGTGAAACGTATGTGCGCTCCTACTTGGGCACCTCAAGCGTATAAGATTTACTTGACTGTTCTGTTTTGCACCAGTATCATGGCGCCTGGCCTTATCATTGGCTACCTGTACACCAGATTAGCCAGGACATACATTGAATCGCAGAGAAGTTCAGCTCTAAATAAGGGCAACAAGCGGTCACCTAAGCAAAAAGTGCTTATAATGATATTTACGATCGTGCTCGTGTTCTGGGCCTGCTTCTTGCCCTTTTGGATATGGCAGCTTTTACCTCTCTACCATGAACCCCTGGCCCTGGCTCCTCACATACGCACGTGTATTAACTACCTGGTGGCGTGTCTGACCTACAGCAACAGCTGCATCAACCCGTTTCTGTACACGCTGCTCACCAAGAACTACCGAGAGTATCTGAAAAACCGCCACAAGAGCTTCTACCGCTACACGTCGTCGTTCAAGAAGCGGCCGCCGAGCTTGTACTCGTGGGGAAAGTCCGCGTCGTCGAGCAATCAGTTCGAGTTTAACTCGGAGATGCTGGTCATGTCACAGCTGAAGGTGCAGTGAGGAAGAGGAAGATGACCAGGAGACATGTGAGGAAAAACATGACCATGACCAGGTAAATATTCGAGTGTGATTATTTGTCTGAAACACATCCCTTTATCTTCTCCCTCTTTCAGCAACATGCAGAAGAATGAGCTAGATCTTCACTCAAATCCTGTAATAAATCTGTAACAAATCCTCTGAAAAGTATGAAAACAATAATAATGTATTGTTGCTTATTGAAAATATATTATCTTATTTATTATTATTTTTATTTTGTAATACACTATTTTTATTTCCTTCTTCTCACTAACTTTCCTGTGGATACAAGTATGTATGCATGTATGTACTGTAGATATTTATTTATGTAAATATAAATACAAATAGTTCAAAAGTTCTTCACAGTGTGCACATACTTTTTTATATGCACGCAAAAGAGGAGCGCTTTTAAAATCTCTGGAGCCACTGCATCAGCTTCCTGAAGCTTCTAGTTCATCTATTCAGCTTTGCCATATTATTAAGAGAGGTTGCCATGCATGTAGATCGTGGCATCTATGTCACTGTGATCAGTGTGTCATTAAAACACGATTTCACAGCCCATTTCCTGAAAATGAACAAGGAATTCTGGTTTTACCTCCCAATGGGACAGATGACATCTCATTAATAGAAACACAGAGTGACACAAATGTCACCCTTTCCGCAGAACTGGTGGAAATTGTGAAGGTGGAATAATTAAGGCATTTTCTGTCCATACCAATTTCCACATTCTATTCTAATCTGAGTTAACTAGATATGAGGCCAATTTGCCATCCTTTAACAAAGCATTAACGAGAAGTTCCCAGGTGGATGTCTTTGGTAACATATGTAACTGCCACAGATTTTGCTTAAGCACACATTAAAGCACTACTACACATTCATTCATGCATTCCTTGCAACTCCAACATGAATGGATCAGCATCTACTGATCTCAGACTTTCTTTTAGATATGCATACATCTGAAGAAAAAAAAAACAGTACATATTATCTGGTGCTTGCCAACACATGTAAAATAGGACAGACGTTCTCGACTACCAACATGTATTGATCAATTCATAACACAATCATCATACTATAAATCTGATCAGAATAATATCAAACATTTTCAGGGCTTAATTAAACAGTTATCAAAATGACATCAGTAACCCACTGAACCATATCTGGACATAATCTAACAGTTCTTCAGCACTTCAGGCTTGAAGCCCAATTCTCTCAGCAGTATAGAGAAAATAAATCTGCTCTTTGTTCCACTGTGTTCTTTTCTCTCTGGCGATAACAAGAAAGGGGTTACCAAAAAAAAAAAAGATTTCAGCAGTCTCTGGGTCTCTTGAGATGGCAAAAGAACAAAAGATCACAGCTAAAACCTGAAGTTTTCATGCAGCCATCAAATTTAAAATGTGCTGAAATCCAGTCCAGGATCAAAGTAGTGATTTGGATTTAAAGCAGTCCTTGGTGCTTGAATCAACACTAGAAGACAGTTTATGAATAATTTATTAATGTAGGGTTTGATAGAAAGTGGAACATTTGAGTCAGATGTACATATTGAAAGTCTTGTTTTAACTAATAGCTCTGTTGGGAAAACACTTATTAACTAAATTCACATTTAATAATAAATTAACTGAGCTGTACAGGACAGTGTTGGGGGAAAAGACATTCATTTGTTATTAATTTACTTATTTCGCCTTTACAGTAACAGCCTCTCGGATATTCCTGGAATGAATTCTCTGAGTTTATTGTTATGTTTAGCTGCAAGCACTTTTTTAAAATAGCTCCTCCATGATTTGATTGTAAACGTGCCAGTGGGAAGCTTGGGTTACTAACTACTTCAGTGCAGCCATACAACTACCAGGACAGTCATTAAGTCTGATTACTATGCAAGAAATACTGACTTTGCTTCCAATATAGTATTACATAGCTTTCAAAGCATGCAGCTCCTAAATTCTTTCTGAATAAGACAAATGACGTAAATGTTTGGGTTCTGACATTACTGATAATATGCCCTGATCCAAGTATTTAAACTTAATCCCATACTCCATCAAACAAACTGCCAGTTAGCAGAGGCAGGAGAGACTCTATTGATGTTCATCATGATGTATTGAGATCAACACAGATCTAAAAAAATAAAAATAAAAAAATAAAAAAAAAAAAAGAAAAGAAAAAGAAAAAAAGAGCTAAAACTACCCCACAGGTGACAACAACTCCTGTGGTGTGGAAACGCATTATCGTCTAACACAGTTGAATGGAACCTCACACATAATTTGTCTCTAACATCTATATGCTTTCTTTCCTATGGTGCACCCTAGGCCCACCTTGTGATGTGAAGTGTATATTCATCAACTACCATATTTTGAGGAGTTCTTTCATTTTTAAGACTTTCGCCATTTTTTGCCTGCCTATCTGCAGGATTTTGTCAGTATTTCACTTTAATCCCATTCACTTTAAGAATATCTGTATCCTCATTCAACCATAGCATTAAGGCAGCAGCTGAAACTTCAGCTCTGCAAAGATGAATGGCTTCACAATTTAAATAAATGACCATGTTTTAATATTTATCCTCAAGTAAAGAACAAGGCTGTTCCCCCCCATTCCATACCTTTCACTTATCATCACCTTATATGATTAATTAAGCATTCATCAAATACATATTATTTCTACACTATGTATTGAATTAATGGATAATTCATTAAGTAATATTACAGACTCTTCTTATTAACCTGTGGCTGATCACATCCTAGAGCTCAGTCCACATTCAGACTGTGAATCCATCAAATAAAAATAATAATAAAAGCCACACAAAATTACCCGCTTGCTACAGTGGAAATGGAATAGTACATCTGTGGTTGTATGATTCTGAGGTTTCAATTCAAAGTGTATAATAAAGTATAACCATAAATGACCTCTCAATAAAACCACTATGATACTTGACTCAAATGCAAATTACACAACATGGTACAAAATCATGCATAGTCAATAGCCTCATTCATTCCACAGTTAAGGTATGACAGTGCCATGTTATAATGACAGACTGCAGATTGCATTTCCATCTTCAAAATCTCAGTCAATTATATTTAACAGATGTTAAATACTGGTTATCAATTTTCTCTCCAAGGTTAGCAAGCCTACTAGATGAAGCTAAATAAATAAATAAATAAATAAATAAAAACCTCTTATGTCATGCTAAAATAACTGAACAATATAAGTAAAACTCCAGATGATGGTTAATAGTGTTGGTTCAATAGTAAGTACATGAAAGATATGAAACATACACCAGAAACAATTCTGACAGAGATACTGCTATAGATCTAAGAGAAACCTTTGTATAACCCTCTATAAATAATTCAGATGTTTCCATGGATAACCTTCTTATCAAATCTGTTTAGTTGAAGTATTTCTCAAAGCACATTTTCCTCTCAGTTGTGGTCCGGGCATCCCACAGACAGAACTCCACTCCATGGCCAGTAGAGAAAGCGAAGAGAACAATTGAGGTTCATAAGTTCACCTCAAAATCTCAACCATTCACTCAGCATGCTTCAAATCCATCAGCAAAGCCTGCGTCATGGTACTGGATTTATAAGAGCTTCACTGAGAGACCACAGATATAATGTTCTGGATTTTCTTCAGTCACCAAACACTCGACATTACACTTGGTTAAATTATCCTGAATGTCTCATGAACAAATCTGTAACAAATATGGTGGATATCAGTTCAGCACAGTTGTCACTGGGTATACAGAAGAGTTCAGATTAAATGTTACACACTCCATGCCATAGTATAATCTAAGATGATAATACTGTATGAAGAGCCTAAAAACGAGTACACCTTTTGCAATTTCTGTCTTTTTAAATCTTTCTTCATTTTTTGTGGCCCAAGCATTAGAGAATAACAGAGTGGAGAGTAAGTCTTTGTGTAACGTGCAAAGTAAGACATGCCTTTTGGGAAAGAATGTGGTTGAGGTCTGGAAACCAC
Source organism: Ictalurus furcatus (assembly GCF_023375685.1). Classification (NCBI taxonomy): domain Eukaryota; kingdom Metazoa; phylum Chordata; class Actinopteri; order Siluriformes; family Ictaluridae; genus Ictalurus; species Ictalurus furcatus. The sequence goes on from NC_071267.1 coordinate 13,712,956, forward strand.
TGTTTAATACTCTAATCTGATGACAGCAATAAAACAGTGTATTAAGCATAACTACACTCAATTAAACCTGAAGCACTGAGATCAATAAATGACATTTATTGCAAAGATCACTCAGTCGTGATTTGAATTGGCAGAATTAATTCAAGATTAAGATGTACTTTCCAGGGAACAAGCAAATTGATGCATTTCCGTGCATGTCATGACAGTATAAGGACCAGTCGGAATATTTTACATTAATAAACTTTTCCAGCACCGCAGCTTGTTTAGACCTTATACTCCCTCTCTCATAGGGACTATGATTGACAGACAGATGGTGCTACTGAAATACACTTGTTCAGAAGACAACTTTCTCAACAGCTACGATAAAACACAATGCAGTGCCATTGCTCAGACATTTTTACTCTAATAGACACGGTGCAGTCTAGGAAAGGTATTGAACGTTAAACCCCTGCTAACACTTTTGAAAAGCTCCCTCAGCAGGTCATGAGCGAATTGTTCTTTAAGAGCAATTTCATTTATACCACCTGTTGAGAATTTCCACTTGTGCTGTTTGTCCAATCTGTGATAACTGATCTAACTGTGACAAAAGGGAGACAGTCAAGATGTTACTTACAAGTAAAAAGGCAAGCAGAGAAAGTCAAAGGCAGTAAAACAGGGGCTGAATGAAGGTCCACAGGAAATTTTTTGTGTGAATTTTTCTTTTCAATACAATACAGGGCAATTAACTCATGCAGTTATTGTTGTTCTTCCATGTCAATAAGTTCGTAATGTCTGTTAAATCTTTCCCAAAGAAAACAAAACATCTTCAATTGAATACTTAAGTATCTTCTCATGTTATGTTTTTTGTCCCAGGGCTCCAGTCATTAACTCAGAAGGACCCTATGGTAAGCTGGGATCAGCTATAGCATAATCGGGGTCACAAGTGAAGGACACAGTGATGGCGTAGCGCATGCCCCATGCCACCTTCTCCACACGGTGGAGGTTCTCGGAGCCTGAGGAAAAGAAAGACACTCGTCCTGCAAAGAAAAAGAGTTCCCAGATGGAAGAGTTTAAAATAATTCCAACATTCAAAATAGAGCACATATTGTAGCTTGTTTTCAGTTTGTAATTCAATGTATGTGGTCTTTTAAGCTAGAAATGGAAAGCAACACAGAGAAACTGTGATTGCAATGGCTCTGTTTAGACAAGTAGTGACAGAAATTCCCAGTGCATCTCAGGACCGTATTCACACGTTTAAAATGCTGCTTGCTCACTGGCCGCACTCGAGCATCATCAAAATCAATTAGACAAGCCTGTGTCTGTTCAGGGAGAACTATTTAAATAAAAAATTTAAAAAAAAACAGATAGCTACATAACATGGTCTGTGGCACCAACAGGAGACATTTACAAAAGTAACAAGATATTTATGTAAATTACCTCTGCTGTGTCTGCATGACTTTGAACTTTGTAGACTGCTATTTAGCATGGAAATTTTTAAATCTTGTTAAAAAATAAAAAAAAGTAACAAGTCTTAGAAGGTTGTGCGTTTACCGATTTATTGAGTAAAAGCTGATTATTCTTTAAAGCTACACAAATTGAACAAACTGAGAACCTGTTTGTAATATTAGGGATTGCACAATTTATTAACCTGGCTTGGATTTTAAGTGAGTGGCAGCAATAAATAACACCAAACCCAATAACCATTTCAGTAGAGAGAGCTATTTCTGTTTGAGAGGTTTTAATGTTCAAATACATTATTATTTAAACAAAGAACTAGTTATATGGTGGATAAAGAAGGATGTGTAATGGCAGGATTAACATTAATAGTCACATGCCTGACGTGTGCAGTGGATCACTCACTTAGCTCTTTAATGCAGTGGTTCATGAAGCATAGCCAGGGGGTCCATGATTTTTATTTTATTTATTTATTTTTACTGTGTTACAAGAGTGAAAATTGCAACCAAACATTATCAAAGCTATTATATTCATTATTGAGTTCTTATAGTAATTAGCCTGTTTGACTGACCCCTTCGATTAAATGTGTTTAATTCAAACCTTAGCAACTGAAAAACCAGTCTGCCTAAAAATTATGTGAACTTCAATCTAATGTGTTCTGTTCCTTTGCTACAAATAAGAACCCTTACACTGACTTTTGTCGATTATGAAAACAAATTGTAATCTTCTAAAAATTGTATGATTTTAGCTCTCACAACTTGACCACGTTTGATGGCATAATTAGCCTAGTGACAAGGTTAATAGCAGGGTATTTGCAGGGCAAGCTTTCCAAAATCAGCTGCATGTGCTATTCCTATACACGTTTATCATTAGACATCATAACATCTTTGCTGAGAATATTACATAATAATTACTTAACACTTAATAAAGACAAGTAAGCCACTCCATTAGTGGCCAGACAGACTAACAGGTTTCACAGATGAGATGCTTTAATTGATAGTCAGCTCTCATTTTTCTCCATTCTCGTCTTATCTGTCCATATGACGTGTGTCTTAGGCTTCTTTTTTTAGTAAACTCTTCCCTGCGTTTGTGTTCTTAATGCTTAACAACTACATTTTATGGTGCAAATTGCCAGCCAAGAACAAAAGGACTAATATATATATATATTTTATATATATATATATATATATATATATATTATGCGAATTCAGTTTTAAACAGTCATTCTTGCTGACACTTTAACTTCACAGTGTAAAAACAATAAAACTTGCCAATATCCAATATGGGTAATATACTGAGTTTTATCATCAGTGTCAAGTGGCAAAAAAAAACAGAACACACTGTACTTATGCAGTGATAATATCCGTTCCATCATATCCAAAACAGAACTGACATAATATTTCTAAACGCTTCTGTCTCTTTCTCTGCTATTCCTCCTTTTGGACAAACACTGAGCCAAAGACGTACCCTCACTGCCACATTTGATTTGAGAAGTAACAGGCAGGAACACACTTTTCACTTCCTATAAACATAGTGAGCGCTGAAAGAGTGAGGCTCTCCATAAGGGCAATGCCAGGTTGTCCCCTGCGGCTGGAGGCTGTGATTCGCCAATCTGTTAAAACAGCTGGTCTCCAACCTAAACAGCCCCCCTCCACCCCGCCCCCGAATGCCTCCAGCACCTTGTCCCAGTTTCCTCGCTGTGATGGGCAGATGTGCCCTTTTTATTTAACACCTTTAGCATTTCCACTTCCATTAGGCCTTTAATTTCTCTTTGCATGCCTTAAACCTAATTCCCTCATTGACCTGTTGCCATCTTTGCTGCATATCTGTGCCTTACACAACTGCCCTCCACCCATCACCTACGCATGTCGCATTTTCCACTCGGTTTCTCCACTGGCTAATGCCTGTCATTGGTCCCCTCCTCCCCCTCAGAGGGAGGCTGATTATCTGTCTCACCATTGCTGAGCTTACTGCCAGGGTAGTAATTACCTTAGTGAAGTTCATAGGTTCATCATCTGCCCATGATTGCTAATCAACACAAAATGACTGTTTCAGCATAGCCATGCAGAAAACTGTGGATCTTTTAGACCAACCACTTAAACCTGCCATACAGCAATTCAGCACCGACAGGGAAGACAATAACCTGAACATCAGTGGGTTGATGAATAGAACATGTCTAAAGTTCTTTCAAAACTGAAATGTTGTGAAATATTACAGCACATGAGTTTGTTGGTTTCATCTGTTTTTGTGCTCAGAAATTACACTTACTCAAGCTCCCCATGTCTGGTTGGGAGAAAGTTTTAAGCAAAAACATACAGGATCAACTAATCTGCATTCACCCATCTCCTGCCTGCAACTTTCCATGTGCTCAGAGAGCACTGAGTGACAGAACACCTCCCTTTAACTCTCTCCTGTGTAGTACGTGCAGAGCGAGATGTACAGGTATATCTCAAAAAATTAGAATATCGTGGACAAGTTGTTTTTTTCCCCATAATTTAATTCAAAAAGTGGAACTTTCATATATTCTAGATTCACTACACATAAAGTGAAATATTTCAAGCCTTTTTTTTTTTTATTTTAATCTTGATGATTACAGCTTACAGCTCATGGAAATCAAAAATCCAGTATTTCAAAATATTAGAATAAAGAATTTATAATACAGAAATGTTGACCTAAGAAGAGTTCTTATCAGATAACTAACTCAAAACACCTGCAAAGTTTTCCTGAGCCTTTAAAAAGAACTGGACCATTGCTCAGTGGCCCAAAGTCCTCTTTTCAGATGAAAGTAAATTATGCATTTAATTTGGAAATGAAAATTTCATATATTCTAATCATTATATTCATATATTCTTTCATATATCATTATGTGTAATGAATCTAGAATATATGAAAGTTTCACTTATTGAATTAAATTATGGAAAAAAATGAACTTTTCCACGATATTCGCTTAGTCTCTAAACATGTAGTTTAAATAAATAGAGCTGCTCTAGCAAGGAAATGGCAGTCATTATCCACTCAGATTAGATAGATTACGGAGGGGGAAAAAAAACCTTTTCATGTACAGTAATACATTAGACCATAAGACAGAATTGTGCCTTTTTGCACAGGTCAGTCTAATCAGCTGGCTGTTTATGGATCACGTCAACATGCGGGTTTAGTGAACGGTTACATAAAAGAAAAGACACAACAGATGAGTCACTAGCACAGATTGGTTTCCACAACATTCAGTACTCTAATGATTGATAAATGGAAAAGCAAGCATTCACAATAAACAGGCTAGCTGTTAAATATGACTAATACTCTTTTACTTGTTTCAATAAATATGCAAAATATGTAATATGTAAAAGTACAAAAACATACAGACAACTCTGTTTTTGTCCTTCCCCATATGTTACTGTAATCCACAAAAAATTTTGTGGTCAGTCTGAGCTATTAATAATGGTTCATTTAATGCTACATTTCTAAATAAGTGTCACTTAAGTGACCTCACATAGAGGTCACTCCATGAAAACTGCAGCCATTCAAATGTATATAAATAATTGGCAATAAAATGTATTATTGCAGTGAACATTGTTAAATTTCATGATTAATGTAGGATGTTACACATTGAGATATACATAAGATAATTTCAATGTCATCCTGTTCCTAACTACTGTAAAACATGTCTTTCTTTATTCTCTCCATTAATTAGTGTCAGAAACTGTGACATTCCTTACCTTATCCAATAAACTCATTCTTTTTGATTTTAATTCCTAACCTTTCCTGTTTTCCTATTTTAGTACAGAGTACATAATAGTTCTCTATGGGAATGGTTGTTCAGGATCACAGCTCGTTTTGGGTGCGAGGTCTTTTAAAAATCGTTCCAAATGTAACCGTTAGTGTCTGCATGGGTTATGTATTAAATCTGTTTTAATAAAAACAAGGGTTCAATTAGTAACAAAAATATCTCTGTCCGTCTGTCAAGCACAATTTTGGAATCTAAACAACAGAGGAAAATGCCCAGAACATAAGATTATACATAAAATCAACTTTGTAAAATTTGTAGCTTTATCGCGTCCTGCCTTATTCCCAAGCTTCGAATTTCTAACTCGACCCCACATTCAGGCATGATGTGTATCGCCCGAGAGTATTTATAGATCGCAAGAGTTTTGACAATTTGTGATGTACATATTCAGATAAGTTACACCATGTTATACTTGCGATGTTTTGTGCAGGGTAAAGTGAAGTCACTCAATTAACATACAAGGTGTCCCAAATGTATCTATACATAGGGGAAATTGACACTTTTTATACTTAGTTTATATATACATAGTTGCAATCAAAATTATTCAACCCCACTACAAATCAGGGGTTTATTGTCAAAATGTACAGACTTTCAGCTGTTTGTAATGAACAAATCAAACAAAAGCAATTGAAATAGTTCAACACAATGAATGCTTCAAGTGGTTTCCCCAAATTCAACTGAAAATGCAACTTACAATGATTTCTCCAATCTCAAAATTATTCAACCCATTTATGTCAAGCATCTTTAGTACTTAGTAGAGCACCCTTTTGCTGTTATGACCTGCTGCAAATGAGATGCATAGCTTCTGGCAGCGTTCCTGAGGAATCTTAGACCATGCATTTCTTAAAATAAATATTTATTGATAAATTCATTGTTATTTTCGTGTTCTTGTTACATGCTCAACGTAGTAATTGTGATGCCTCATAACTAATCTTTGATTGGAGATGTTATCTTTTGAGTCAAATGCCATTACAGTATGTCTGATGGTAATATAAGTGTAAGGGTGGGAGTGACCTTCATGTCACAGTTTGGCTGTAATTTGCATGGAGTGACCTATAAAGGAATAAAAATCCTCACCAAGATCCAGGTATCTGGCATTGGTTTGTGTAGATATTGTTTTCTTTCTTCCAAAAGCCACCATTTAACTCCATTACATCCATAAAAAAAACTGTCTTTATTGTTTAACCTTTTGATGTTTTGTTCAAGAAATGGTTAAAAATACTCTGCTCTCATGGATATCAAACAATTGCAAACACAACACAGGTTCATCCAAAAAAAAAAAAAAATTAAAAATAAATAAAAAATAATCTTTGTTAAATATGTGTGTGGCACAATTATTGGCACCCTTTTAGTCAATACTTCCTCCCTTTGCCAAGATAACAGCTCTGAGTCTTCTCCAATAATGCCTGATGAGGTTGGAGAATACATTGCAAGGGATCTGAGACCATTCCTCCATACCATTTCTCCAGATCCTTCAAATTACAAGGTCCACGCTGGTGGACTCTCCTCTTCAGTTCACTCCACAGGTTTTCTATGGGTTTCAAGTCAGGGGACTTTTACTGTATGGTCATGGCAGGACCTTGATTTTTTGGTCAGTAAACCATTTGTGTGTTGCTTTTGATATATGTTTTGGATCATTGTCCTACTGGAAGATCCAACCACGGCCCATTTTAAGCTTTCTGGAAGAGGCAGTCAGATTTTCATTTAAGTTCATGATGCCATGCATCCTAACAAAATGTCCAGGTCCTATGGCAGAAAAACAGCCCCAAAATATTAAAGAGCCACCACCATATTTAACCGTGAGCATGAGGTACTTTTCCATATGGCTACCTCTCTGTGTGCACCAGAACCACGTCTAGTATTTATTGCCAAAAAGTTCTATTTTGGTTTTATCTGACCATAGAACCCGATCCCATTTGAAGTCCCAGTAGTGTCTGGCAAACTGAATATGCTTGAGTTTGTTTTTGGATGAGAGTAGAGGCTTTTTTCTTGAAACCCTTCTAAACAACTTGTGGTGATGTAGGTGATTTCAGATTGTAGTTTTGGAGATTTTCTGACCCCAAGACGCAACAAACTTCTGTAGTTCTCCAGCTGTGAACCTTGGAGATTTTTTGGCCACTCGAACCATCCTCTTCACAGTGCGTTGAGACAATATAGACACACATCCAATTCCAGGTTGATTCATAACATTTCCAGTTGACTGGAACTAATTATTGTCCTGATGGTGGAAATGGGCATTTTCAATGCTTTTACTATATTCGTATAGCCACTTCCCATTTTGTGAAGCTCAACAACCTTTTGCCGCACATCACAACTATATTACTTGGTCTTACCCATTGTTATAAATGACTAAGGGAATTTGGCATATGTGTTACCTCATATTTATACCCCTATGAAACAGGAAGTCATGGTTGAACAATTTCCAGTTCCTAGTCACCCAGTTGTATTAAAGAAAAAAAAAAAAAGTAAAATATTAATGGGAATATACTTCAAATATATACTTCTCATCTGAAATCATAGGGGTGCCAAAAATTGTGAAAAATTGTTTTCATTGTTTAATCTTTTGATCTTTTGATCTAAAAATTCACAAAAATACTCTCATGGATATCAAACAACTGCAAACACAACACAGGTTTATCCAAAAAAAATTATTTGTTAAATATATGTGTGCAACAATTATTGGCACCCCTATGAATTCATATGAGAAAACTATATTTCTTAAATTAATTAAACAAAGTGACGTGTACCTGCACGGGGCTCCACTGTTCGGTTGCTATTTGGGTCCATAAAGATGAATCGCCCCCCTCCAAAATCCACACCATAATCTGTTAGGTAGAGTAATGAGGTGTAGTCAAAGGACCCATATGTCACCTGTAGAAACCACAAATTTGCAAATTCAGTCTCTGTGCCAGACACATTCCAAGCAAGTTTCTTTCCCCCCCAAATATTATATTTCATGGGTAAATTGAATAAATTACACAGAATGACTTGCACTGTGAAACATTTTCTCTTTAATCTAATATAAATAAGTTCCAATTTTCCTTATCATGTACTGACAGTTTTCCACTCTTCTGTGCCCCTGAGATTTTATGGGATGGGAACGTCCAGTATATCCTAATTAAATAAGTCTCATATTTCTAGATTTTACTTCAGGTTCAACTTCACTAAGAACTCAATAAGGATAAGACCAGTCCTGCTTTAGCTGTTTCCAGGACATATTCATGAAAATAGTAATAGTGGAAATCCCAGGTGAACATTTTTTAAATCACACTTCACAGTTAAAAAGGTCTTCTCTAATCTTTAAGAAGCAAATGGTGCCAGCACATAAAATTACATCATGTTAACACCACAGAGGTTTAATAAATTCTATGTTAATGGAGGCAGTCTAAGGGCAATTAGAAAAAGTGTGACAGGGAATGACAGGTGATGGCGGTAGGGAAGTTTCTGAATGCAATTTATACAGTTGGCTCATAAATACACAGTGGCCTGAAATAATGAAGAGACAGAATTGACAAAAATTGGGACCCTGTCTTAGTACAGTGCAATAAGTCAAGGACTCGGTATCTAATCATTTTAACATTCGCTATCAAAAGAAATGGATCACACTTCAGACATTATATATACACGTTATGTCAACTTTAATGACTTTTTCTGATAACGCAGTAATGTAACACATTACATTTTTAATTTATGTTATTTGATTACAGTTACTGATGCCAGTAACATTATGTTACTTGCATTACAAATGTATTGTTAGGAAAACAATATTAAATAAAATTCATTTTTAAAATAAATCACATTTTGCCCCGAAGAATTTTTCTTTAGCCCCGAATAATTCTCCACCTGGAGCAGTTTGTCACTATGTAACTGAACGTGAGTAAAAGAAGACCGCCTGTAATATTATATCTTCAGTGAACGGAGGCTAGACCAATCAGACAGGGTTTACAGGAAAAATACGTGGAAATACTTGCGTCTTATTGGCGTCTTATAGTCTCTCAATTCTGCCAAACGCTAGCTCAGTCAGTGTGAGGAAAAATGGATATATGCCAATTTTTAATTTTTTTTTATTTTAACCAGTAAACGCGTTAAAACTGAAACAGTAGCATCCTCTGATGCTGAGCAGAAAAACAAGATACGTAAATGTCTATGAGTTCCAGTTTACGTGAACATGATATGAGCAGACCATAAGGAAAGATAGTGTACTTTGCACCCCACTCCATTTGCAATACAGTGATAGCTTATCTGTGCCTGCCCTTGACTCAAAACTAGCCCAGTTAGAGAAGTTTTATATTTTACCGGTCTGGTAGTTCTACAAAGCGTGACAACCCACGAGGCAGGTTTTATGATAAATCCAACTTTTTCTGATTGTGTCATACATTGACGTGTGCTAAAAATACTGGAAAACTATGTTTGATAGGTTTTGAAAGTAACGTGAAAGTAAAGTAATTAGTAATCTGATTACTTTTTACATGCTGTAATCAGTAATGTAATCAGATTACAATTTAAAAGTAGTAATTAGTAATCTGTAGTGGATTACCTTTTTTTGAGTAACTTACCCAACACTGCATATGGCACAGCATTTGCAATAAATATTCCTAGCCATGTTTACTCTTCTTCTCCTTCCCTCATACCATGTGAAGCTATCTGTTTAATATCTTGTGACTATGGTCATAGCTACTATGGTCAGAGCTACACTGTGTGTGTGTGTATTTTTCATACATTCATAGAGTTTGCGGATGAAATGCTATGGAACTCTGTTCAGCAGGTTCACTAGTAAATTTTATGAATTGCTCCATGTTATTCCTCAGTAGAGTGTGCTATTCTCAGTTTAGCTTGCCGAACTTGATGGATTTCCTCTAATACGTACTAATGAAGCCACTGTCTGAATTCTCTGGAAGTCAAAGACAGGCCTGGGTATTGGTCAATTTAAGGAGACCTTGTCTGATGATGTTATAGTGAGAATTAACTATGCCATTCAACACATATTTGATTGTGGTTCTCCTTAGAAGAACTGGACAGCCCACAGGATACACTGACCACCTCACCATCTACTGTCGTCCTCTACCATGGATTCTACCACTGTTATACAGAATTCAGCAACTAGGCCTGCTCATGGCCCCTAGGTGGTTGAAAGGACCCTGGTTTCCACCTGAGCAGATTTGTTGTACCAAATATATGGAGAGATCTGGCACCCTCTGCCAGGTCACCTGTGCTTGTGAGTTTGGGCTGTTGGAATAAGTCACCAATTGAGGCCTGAGATCTAACAGTTAAGGAAACACTTTGGAATTCAAGAGTCTGTAGTACATAGGCCTTCTATGCCTTTAGACTGAAGCGCTTTCATGAATGGTGTGTACGTCGTTGAATGGAATTGGTGCAATGCCCAATTCCGAAGACACCATCTAGTTAAAACATGTATGTGAGACTAAACAGTCCATACAGGATTTTGCAAAGTTTTGCAGCCAAAAATGCTTGATTTTGCTGTGGCTTTTTTCAAAATTTGAATGTAATTTGTGATGTAAATAATTTTTTTTGTGTGTGGAAAACTACTTGAATTGGTGAAACTGCAACTGCACAAAATTGTTTTGTGCTGTCTTTCGCAGTTATGTTTGATGATAAATGAGACCTTTTTGCTGTATTCATGTTCGACACATGTGAATAGAAGAGGGCTTTGACTGAATGTGCGTTGTGATGACGTCACGACGCATCTTGGCCCAAATCTACAGAAAATCTGCAGTAATTTTGAAAAATTCTAAACTCCTCCAAATACTGCAGAGTTTGCTTGACTTTGTGTTCATTTATGCAATCGCAAAATTTTGAAATCCTGGAGGGACTGACTAAGTGAAATGGTCGGCCATCAGAAAAATCCTGGAGATAAAGATTACTTGTTGAATGTGTTGAAGTGTTCAGATATTTTAGAGGTCAACTCATACTGGTTTTGATCATGATTGTAAGATTTTAAAAGAACCAGTCTGCACACAGGTTCCTGTAAGGTGTGCAATGATCAGATTCGATTCACACTGCTGGCTTCACAATTTCGATTCAATTCTCATAATATTTTGAACAAAATTTGAATGAAGAAAAATGATGACTGATTTATTTCTGAATCATGAACATTGAAGAACAATATGCATTTTTGTCTGTATTTAGTATTCACAACTGATGATTATGAATCTTTATTGGTCAGGAAGTTGGGGTCAGAGTGCAGGGTCAGCCATGATACAGCGCCCCTGGAGGGACCAACAGCGCCGGCGTTTGAGCCCCCGGCGTTTGAGCCCCCGACCTTCCGATCAGTAACCCAGAGCCTTAACTGCTAAGCCACCACTGCTTAGGCTCCTCCTAGGCTCTCCAAGAAGGAATGCAATCATGTGACCATTGCGCTCTCTATATGTTTTAACTCTATGGATTGCACAGATTGGGAACTCTGGTGTTCAAACAGTGTAACTGCTTTACATGCATCATTAATCGAATGCTGATTTCCACAATGTGAATAACACCATGATGGATATAATCACATTTTTGTATCACAATGCACAATACATGTTACACTGTATTGTTACACCCCAGTGATTCCTGTGAGATCAACGTGTGTGTGTGTGTGTGTGTGTGTGTGTGTGTGTGTGTCACCTTGTCAATATGTGGGTGCCAGTACTCATCATGAGTGGTCTTAGCAGTGGTGCTGTTGATGCGGGAGAAGAAGGTGGGCTTGGTGAGGAACAGCTTACTGTAGTCCAACCCAAATGTTTCTGCAATCAACTTCTGAATGCGGCCACGCATAGCCCTGATTTGGAGTAGGATACATTCATGAGAAGGTTTTGTTTTGTTTTTTTAAATAATGATTTTATTTTTTTTTAAATCAAGTGCAAAAGTTAACTCTTAAAAGAAAATGAAGATGGCAAAGAAATGTCATTTAGCAACACACAGATTTTGTGTGTTAGATGTTCTTTCAAAATCACAAGGTAAAAAAAAGCAGTGTATGTTCAGATATTAAAAGTGAAATGGCATTGCATTTTCCATCCTAAAATTGAACAAATAAATATTCTATAATTAGTAATAATTAATTTTATAACTACAGCCAACGTTTTTCATATCTTCTCAGCAGATAGCCCAATAACCCACTGACCCACACATTCTTCCTGACATTTGTAATAATTATGCCAGCTTGCTTGCAATCGTTGCCCATTGCCCTACATTTTTGTGATGCATGAGATATAGAAGATTGTGTCAAAACTTCTCTTTAAAAGTATTTATCAGTCTGTACAGGATTCTGCAGAGTTTTTTGTGCTTTTTTGTGGAAAGCTACACAAATTGTCGAAATTGCAATTGCACAAAATTGTTTTGCTAAATGAGACCTTTTAGCTGTACACAAGTTCAACACAAGTGAATCGAAGAGGGCTTTGACTGAATGCATGTTTCATGTTACCACGTGAAATTGCGCATTGTGATGACATCACATGCATTTGCAATTTTGCAGTTTCCTTGATTTCGCATTAATTTCTGCGATCGCAATATTGCAAAATCCTGGATGGACTGATTTATCTGTTGATTTTGCCTTGTGATTTGGATCGCTGTCATGCTGCTGGTATATGCTGATATTTCAATTTAACGTCTTTTATCATCGATTCTATTTTTCTGTAATTCATTTGTGAATGAGCCACTGTAAAACATGACAGTACACTAACTGTAAACCTGACACTACCAAAAACAATTGAATGAATGAAATTGAAGATATACCTGTAGAGTTCAAAATCCTCTTCAGTGAAGATATCTCTTATTTGATCACTGAAGTAACTGGAGAAAAGACAGCAGATGAGACCAATAATATGTATTGATCCTGAGCTATCCTGTTATTTAAAGATAATGAGGAATAAAAGGACTGGTACACATATACAGGCTCAGTACAGACACATTGTAGTATCCTGAACCTAACAACACATGCCACATGGTAAAGTGAACCGTATCAGGTTGCTGTGTAACGCCACAAAACAGCAGACTTTACAGGGAAAAATCCAGGTGATAAGAATAAAGGCAAGCAGGTTGAGAATTAAAATTCTTGCTCAGTTATCCAATAAAAAAGGCAGTGATTACATAGAATTTGACGTGCAGATGAAAGACACAGTGAGACAAGCTGTGTGAGCTTTGAGACCTAATAAACCAGTGAGTCACATGCACAATTTTACGTTCCTGTTTAGTGACGTTTGCCTGAATTACCTGCTCACCTGTAGATATTGACAAACTTTTTCCCCATTGACAAAGCTCCAGAGTGTAGATCCAGAATGGATGCCTGCACACAAACACACACAGGTAATCAAATAATTGGAAAACATACAGTTGTATAGGTTTTATGAAAGCTATATCTTCTGTCGGAAAACACAGAAGAGCAAAGCTTCCCCACAGAGCTAAATAATTGCTCCAAATGAAAGAGATAAAAGATAAAAAATGCAGGCTATTTGGTACCGCTGCTCGCAGTGTTTACAGTTTCTCTGCACTTTTGTGTGATTAAGTCTGCAGCAACTGCTCAGCAGATGGATGCATGGCAGCTGTGGGATTCTCTGCACTTAGTCTCAGCACAACACATTAACAATTCCAGATGAGTCTGGCTTGATCCCAAACACACACCACTGCTCCACCCACAGCTCAACACAGTCATTCTTCATAAAAAGATGCCTTGCGTGAAGAGGCAGTGAGGCTGATTAGTTTCTTGAACCATAAGCCTCCTGGAAAGCTGACAGGATTTTGTGCAGCCTGAAAAGTGTTCCAAACACAGAAATGCTAATATTTCTGAAAGGTTCCCTGAAAGCTGTAGTACGATATAAAATGTCAGAGAACTCCAGAACTGTTATTCTTCTACTGCCTGTCATTGATTTCTTTTAAAGCACTAATACCAAAGCTAGAATGAAAAGCTTTGTGGCTTTAATAGTGTTGCTTTAGCAGCAGGAAGGACTAGTGCTTAATGCAGTTATTATCACAGTGACAAGCTGAAGAACCCCAAAGGTTTCCTTTTATCTTTATAAATATAGCATCCATGATGTATCTTGATAGGGCATTACAAGGAATAGCTATTTTGAACACTTAATTTTTCATTTTTGCTTCTCAGTAAAAAATAAACTGAAATTACCTGGATAACTACGTCAGCATGCGGTTGAACACAAAGTCTGTTAATTTTTAAGCAGTGAAGCTGAACATCATATTATTTCTTAGTGAGAATAAGAAAAATTATGCATGGGTGTTTGGCATGTGTTGTTAACAAATATTCTTGTACTTATATAAACTCATGAGTTCTCTGAATATGTGGGAACAGCTTGGGCATAAAAATGCCTGGAAGCCTAAATGAGGGAAAAGTTCAAGCTGGCTTGGACCCATGTCTTGTTTTTAGTAAAAGGGTACAAATAATGTCCAAGCAGTTGCTTTAAAATGAAGCTCCAGGACATTCCAGGACTTCGCAAGAGATTTGTTGGCTGAAAAATACCTTTGGATTAAAATGTCATTTTGCAGGTATTAAAAATTGCATCAGGTATTTTGAGGATGTCGGGTCTAGGTCTTGATCTGAAAGTGGAGATTCACCTGAATCATCTAGAAATGTTTGAACCAAATATAATACCTAAAAATATTCAATAAAGTATGCTAGGATTCTCGGGCCAAGGTAGTATATTCAAATTTATTTTTTTTATATTTGAGGTATTTTAAAAACTATTTTAAATCATAGCAAAGTACCTGGAATGAATCAGAGTTTCAGATTTCTGATACACTGAATAATTTCCTAAAGAATCATTGTAAGAAAATCTTATCAGGTTAGAAATAGTTTCAGACTTGTTTTTCTCATGTCATAAAACAAATCAAATTGCTTTCTTTAATTAAAGAACTCTATGCTCTTCAACAAACAGGACAAATTGCATTTTTAAACAAATGGTCCAATAGTATACTGCCCCCTTTTGTACTTTACACAAAGTGCACAAAGGAGCAAATTGCCACCTGTTCAGATACTAATAACCAGCTAATTATCATCACATATTTGAGAAACCTAGTAATGAAATTACGGATTGAATCTACAATTAAGAAAGTCTACTCACGCCTCCATCTGAACCACCAAGTGCCAGGCCCCTTTCTGCTATCCTGTGGAATCCACAAGAACATTTCATTATAAATGTGTGTGCAGGTCTCCTGGACATGTTTCACAGTGAGAAAGTGTGTGTGTGTGTGTTCACCTCTTCAGTATCTGTGCCTCATCTGTGGTTGCAACGCTGTCTGAAACGGCTCGGCCACATTTGGTAGGTGTGCAGCCTGAGGACAGAACATCTTCCACACATTAACAGATACGAAGTAAACGCTTAGGCTTTTTTTAAATTATTTATTTAATCAACTGTTCTGTCGTAAACAAAACCTTAATATTATGATGTGACAAGAATATGTTACAGAGTAAACATCTCAAATTAACATCCCTAATTCATTCCATGTGTTTCCATGACACAGGGTATCTGGCCTGCAGTGTTTTTGCTCCTTCCAGCTCTTATCCGCATGCTGATTTACAGTGTGTGAAAGATGCAGAGGCTGAAGTGGGCCAGGAAACTCTCGTTAACTGCAGCACTGCTTTTGTTCGGGGTGAGTGAACCTTTTTGATGCCTGTGTGAGAGCCTGGAATGACTTCCATATGGAGCATTCGCAACTGAACACCGACTGTCACTCATAGCCAAAACGGCTCACCTCATATCTAAATGCTCTGATCATATGCAGTCTCATATTCAGTTTTGTTTTGTTTTTTTGGTAGAAGAAAGCTTTTAAGGACTAATCCCCATATTTAAATTCAGCATCTCATCTTGCCAGGTAAAAAAAGTAAAAATAAGTATTAGAAAACCATCCAAAAATGTTCCTCAAGTAAATTGCTGTGTACCTGAACTAAAACACAGTTCTTTCATAAGAATGAGTGCTGGTTGTGTGACCTGCAAACAGTTTGAACAAATTCTGTTTAAACTAATAGTATTCTATATTAATCTGCTCAGAGCGAAACTAATAGAGTTGTGCAGATCTGAATGGCAATTTCGCTGAACCGGATAACACGGATGTGAACCGGTGAACCCAGAGGAAACCTACAAGGTCACAGAGAGACCAAGTGAAGCTCCACACACAGTAATAAACTGTTCTGCTGCACTGTTCATTCAGATCTCTCTCAAATCATTATGTACTGCCACGTCTTTCCACAACAGCCACTGGCAAAAACAGTCCAAGATGTAACAGATTTATTAAAGAAGCACTTAATGTGTAGTTTGAAAAGTCCTGAAGCGTCACTACAATCCAGCAGAGATTAATTCCAACACATTCAGTTCTAATGCTAAAAAACTGCCGAACACCAAATCTATTACTTTAATGCAATTCATACAAACTTAATGAATCACGTTCATGTTGAAGAAATTCCTGAGCAGCCGATAATGCAATGTTACTATGTGACCATTTATTTTGCGAATGCGACTATTTCTATATAAAGGCATATGATGTCACCCCTTACTGTGCTCTTTCCCTCACTTTTTCCATTCCATGTTTAAACACCTGGAACTTTTTCTTCATTTGTGGATTACTGAGTTTGCTGAATTGAATTGCTAACACCTTTAAATAATCCTAGATTTATAATGTGGATAATGTAAACAAGACTAGTCCATTTTGAATAGCTGCCTAATAAGCAAGTCCCAACCACCTGTGTGCCGTTCCTTTGCCAGGAAGCTATTAAATTGATGCAATAATAAGAAAAGGCTTATATGTGTTGCAAAATCACCCTGAACCTGTAGCAAATCCTGAACATTTCCTTATAGAAAGTTACAGTTTTACGCTGTTAACACCACACATAAGTAATTACCACACCAAGTAGTGATTTCTTTACTATACGACTCAAAATATCCTATTTTCCTAGTGATATCTGTAATCAGAAGAAAACCGTTTATACAATGTTTCTACTTATATACTTTCATCCTATTACATTCATTATTACAATCATCCGGTGGAAATAAAAGTAATCCAACAATAAAATATCCATTAAGGCTTCAAATGCTCCCCTGCGTTCTAATAGTAGCTCTTGTACTGCTAGAGAAATAAACTGAGCTCCTTCTCTCTCCATTCCTGCTCTCCAGTTACTGATCATGACTGTGTCTCAATATATCTGCCCTCACTCATCAACATGGGAGCACTCAATTACTTCAGAAAACGCAATCCGGCTACTCTGATCAAATTAGCATGCGTGGTTAGACAACATAATTAATCTGTGGAATGATCTCTATTAGCAGATCCAAGTCGGGGCACAGAAAGGCACTTAGAGTAACATTTTCAGTCTTAAGTGGCGAGGAATTAATAGAAATGAGGAAATTGACTCCTACACTTAAGCCTGGGATTAGGAGCAATTACTAGAAGTTCTTTAGGATTAAGAGTACTCTTAAACAGGCAGATATTTAGGACTGAAGTGTCTGAAGTGCAAAGAGCAGTGGAAAGTGGCAGCACATCTGTGCTTTTAGTCACAGCTTGGCTAGTTTCCATTTCAGATTTGCCTCATTTGAATGCTCTGTTCATTTGATCTCAGGAGTAAAACGGCACAAGGCAGTACGTCGATTGTGAATATAAATAAAAGCACATTATAAAGTGCTTCAGGCCCTAGAGCAATTATCCTGCATTTACTTGTGTCTAATCACAATATCATTCTCTTTAGCTCTTATAGTATATTTTCAGGAACGCTGTCTTCTTCTGATTTTTTTCAATTAAGACATACCATCAAACAACTGGCTACAAAGCATTAAAAGAAAAATCTTTCATCACATGAATGACTTGAACATTAAGCTTTATAATCAACATGGGATCTTTTATTTGTATGTTGGTCTGTTTTCTATTAATTTTGCTTAGCAGTTTTCTTGATTACCCACAATGCTCAGGTAGTACCTAAAGAGAGTGATGCAGCAGCTCTTTAATAGTCTGCCCAGCTCTCTCATCTCCTCATCTGTACTCTCAGTTCAAACAGATCAGCATCCAAAGCTTCAAATTTCACTACCATCGTTCAACACCATCATGCTTGTCATCTCAAAGATCTCTAGTTGATCACTAGCCGAGTCGAGTCTCTGCTGTAACTCGGCGCAACTGCGTTAGACAGCTGCACTGCAGTCCAACATCTGCTGTTTCCACTGCTTCTCTATTAGATTTCTCATTCATTTGACACTGAATGACATTAGAAAATGGTAAGAAAAGAACCTCTCTTGTTTTTAGGAGCTAACAGAGAAACCTGACCATTATCCCTTATGTTTGAATTATGATTCTCCTATTAAATGCCATTGTGAACATTGTGTAAATGTCAGCATGACACATAACCGCCAACTTCTCACAGGAATTATACACTCACCATCCACTTTATTAGGAACACCTGTACACTTGCACATCCACAGTTATCTAATCAGCCAATCACATGGCAGAAACACAATGCAAAACCAAAAATCATGCAGATGCAGTTCAAGAGCTTCAGTTAATGTTCACATCAAACACTAAAATGTAGAAAATTGTGATCTCTGACTTTGACCGTAGCATGGTTGTTGGTACCAGATGAATCTGAAGCTATCATGGGCACAGACACACCCAAACTGGACAGTTAAGGATTATAAATAAAAAGAAAATCACCTGGTCTTCTTCGAGTCTTCAGCTTTCCAGTTTGGGTGAGTCTGTCCCCAGACAGCCTCGGATTCTTGTTCTTGGCTGAAAGAAGTGGAACCTGATGTGGTCTTCTGCTGTTGTAGCTCACCCACCTGAAGGATTGATGTGTTGTTCATTCTGAGATTCTTTTCTGCTCACCACGGTTGTAAAGAGTGAGTTACTATAGAC
This sequence comes from Ictalurus furcatus, assembly GCF_023375685.1. Lineage (NCBI taxonomy): Eukaryota > Metazoa > Chordata > Actinopteri > Siluriformes > Ictaluridae > Ictalurus > Ictalurus furcatus. The sequence continues at coordinate 13,732,010 of NC_071267.1, forward strand.
TTCCAGTCAGCTCAGATCAGTCTGGTCATTCTCATCTGATCTCTCTCATCAACAAGGTGTACTTCACACCATGCTGTGTAAACTCTAGAGACTGTTGTGTGTGAAAATCCCAGGAGGTTTATGAAATACTCAAACCAGCCCATCTGACACCAACAACCATGCCACGGTTCAAGTTACTAAGATCCCTTTGATGTGAACAACTAAATAACTGAACCTCTTGACCTGTATCTGCATGATTTTATGCACTGAGCTGCTGTCACATGATTGGCTGATTAGATAACTTCATGAATGTGCAGGTGTTCCTAATAAACAGACAGTGAGTGTATAAATAAATAATAAAATATGACACCAACCAACAAAGTAGCACTATAAACACTTTTTCTTTAATCTTTTTTTTCCCTTTAATCACCCGCACAGTCTCTTTAAACCGCTTCTATCCTGTCTAGTAAGATTAAACCAAAACCTACCATCTTATCTGATTTTCTTATTTCTCTTACACTCAGGTAAAGGGTTTGTATTTGGGTTCAGTGAAACTTTTGTTTGAACAGAGAACAAAGAGATGTCACCAATTAAACAGACTAAACCTTGAGCACACCTCTTAATGTTAACATGGAGTAAGTACATATCCTCTGTAGATGTGGAATTTAATCTGTTGAGACTGTAGCTTATCAAATGCACATTTACTTATTATTATTATTATGGAGGTTTTTTTAATCGAATTACAACAATTGTCATAAAATTTACTCCTAGGATTAACTCCTACTCCTCTCCAGCTGCTCAGAGAACTTTTATAACAGCTTTCAACTAAGATTTTCCTCTGAATTAAGTATACTTTTATCTGATACATCATCCTATCTTGTATTTGTAAAGTGATGTATGAATAGTGGCAGACCCTCCACTTCCCACTTGTGGGACTTTGACAGACTAGGTGGATCAGGTAGATTAGAAAAGGGCTTTGGCTCAAGTACGCAAGAAAGCAAGTAATAAAACAGATGCATGTAATAATACCTGGGAAGTGCTTGTATTTTTGATAATCTTCCGAACACTGGACCATGAACACTCTGGGCTGTGTGAGTACTTCCCCTCTGGAGACCATAGTGTCCATGATGTCATTAGTCCAGACTGACCAGAGCCACGTCAGTAGTGCACATGTGCAGAGGAGGGCCAACAGGAGAGCAGAGTATCCTCTGTATGATGAAGCCTGTCTCTGTGCCATCCCCCTGCCCCAGAAACATGCCACAATCTCATACACTTACAGAGTTGCTGATCACTCTTACACACACACACACACCCTGTACACACACACCTGTCAGAGATGCATATACAATCCTTGCAGTTTTTAACTATTTGTTATTTATAGTATAGGCACCATTATGCACTACTGGGCTACAGTGTACCATTGTACCATACAGTGTTCAAGGAACCATTTGGGATTCGACCCAACCTACAAACAGGTGCTGGTTAGCAGATGGACTGGTTGCGGGCGGGGAAAGAAATGTGTTACCTTTTAATTTTTTTCTCAATGGTACTCGTGTCTGCGGATTTAACGTTTCCTCGGCGTTGCACTGCCATTGTAAACTTCTACTAATACACTGAAATGACAGGAAGCCAGTCATTCCACGCGAACAGGTTGAGCACTGAGCACACTACTCCATTTCCGCCTCTGCGTCATTTCAAAGTAAAAGTCTCCGGAACAACACGACAAACTGATCATTCAGGTTCATAAAGCTCAGGCTGTTCATTAAAAGCATATAAAACATTGTAGAATATAGAGCACAGCGCTGTGGAATTAATTCTCCATTCTTACTGGTCACAAGTAATGAGTAATTATCTATAACAGCTTCAGCGTTTACATTAATACGCTCGTCTTAATGTTATAGTTTCTGCAGTAACAACTCATTCACAGGGACGTGTATAGCCACATAAACTAATCTAAGCCTACTAATATACTAAATAAATCTATAGAGTGAAGCTTTCTGTAAGGAAAGGCGTTCTTTTTCTAATATTTATGGAAGGAGCCTCTAGTGTCAGCACTTTATAACAAACTTAAAGCCATCAAGAGGCCTTTTTTTTTTTTTTTTGCACTTTCTGTTGTCTCAGTAACTAACATAAGTTGCTTTTGTTTTATTGCTTGCAAGGGACAGAAAATAGAAAAGAGAATATAACTGTTTATAGGTGCTGTTTGATATGTGACAACTGGAACTAACTTGTTTCATGGACGTCACAGATACAATGGCATATTTTAATAAGTAAAATATATTGTAATCATTGACACATTGCTGTTGTAGTAGAAGAGTAATAAAACACTTCAGGACATTGTTATTGAAAATGAATCAGGCCATGTTACACTACCCACGTTGGTTATTTTGTTATAACGGTACACATTGGTGTTTTTCTTCCTAACTTAATAGGTTTGTCCACAAAAAATAAAAATTGAACATCAGTTTTGACAGAAACTACTGTATACTTTATCTGATATCTGGGAATATCAAAGGAAAAACCACTTTTAAATAAACATTTGCCACTTCATCAAATCTCATGTGAACTTTGCATTTAATAAGCTTCAAATTGTGTGTATGAGGAAGGAAGGGAGAAATAGTTTGGATGGTGTACACGTATTTGGCATATTTATCTCAAACTTTTTAATGCGATGCACATTCATTTTCATAAAAAAAAATAAATGCTTAGGAAACAGTCGTTATCAGTATATTTCCTGCCAGTACTTGGCTCAGTAAGGAGTCATTCATTTTCATTCAAGGCTCTAGGAGATTGGATTTTCCCCATCCAGAAAATGTCAATAGTGATTTGGAAGAAAGTAGGCTTTATCTTTTTCCTCTGCTGGACTACTGCACACACTAGCAATGACCACTCTGCACACAAACTGGACTGTGTCTAATGATGAACTGATAGAATCATATGCTAGACAATTATATCAACCCACACACCAGCTAAATTCAATCTCCTATGGTCATCTAAACACTAGATATACTGGGTGCTTATAGGTTTAAAAAAATAAATAAAAAAAAATTTTTTTAAAAACCTTGCCAAACTTGTGTTTTGTACAAAATAATACAAAAGCTTTCCTGCTGATCTTTGATCCTACTCGATTCAAGCGGTTTTATTATTATTATTATTATTATTATTATTATTATTGCATACATGACTGTATGGACTTTTCCTTCTTGGCCTTTGAGAAGAATAAAGCAAAATGATCTCACTTTGCCAGCATGATATAGAAACTGTTTGCTTCAGGTCAAATTTCATCAACGAATCTGAATTTCTGGTGTCTGATACTCATGTCAAAGGCCTGTATTTATGCTTAGATTGTTTACCACACATGAAAAATAAAGTCCTCCACACAAAGGTAAAATGTTAATTGGTATATTCATCAGTAACCACATGTTTAGTAGTCATGTTTTTCTTTACAAAAAATGAAAATTAAAATGCACATCCCAATAGAGTGAGCAATGTGAGCAAATCAATTCCTAACACCTTCTTGAAGTGAAACTTTTTTTTTTTTGGGGTGACTTCCATTCCAGGACATCTACAAGTATTCATTCACACCTTACCATTTTAGGTACAAAAGCAAGCATGAACTTCCCAAAGTATAAAATATCCAAATAAATCATAAGAGACATGCAAGAAATCCTAACGTGGAAAAAAAAAATAATCTGTAAAATATTGTATCGTCAGGTCCGTGTCGCTCCTGCAACACAAAGCATAAATCAAACGAGATCTGTGTTTTAACACTCGGTAAAAATAATCTCTGAAAAACATCATTTGAATCCTGGTGAAGTTACACGGTGTTTTTGAAGGAACTTTTATAGTGGAGCTTTTATAGTTCAGTGGAATAAAAAGAAATTTATTTCTACTGCAGTTAGCATTTGTAATGCTACTTTCATAACAGGACAACTCTAGGGTGCTTAATACAGCAAACATTTTTATAGGTTTAAAGACAATGTGTATAATGAAAAGTATACTGCCAGAGCAAATGTTAAACCGTATAATACAGAATCTGAACAAAATGGCTGTGACTGGTCTGACTGCTGGCGACTGTGCTTGCTACAGAACTATCCAAGGCCCTAACCATGCAAATGTAATAAATGCCTGGTTATGTCACTTCCTAATGGTATTTTCCTGTACGCAGGATAATATATGTTACCATGAGGACTAATGGAGACAGCCACAGTTACCCACAGTTCCCCCTTTACCCACAGTGAGGTCAGTATTGCACCTTAAGAGGCTGTAACTTAAACCGTAGAAGAGTTATACAATGCTATACGGTGACTTTATGAGACTTTATTGTAGTTGTACAATATTCCCTGATGGCCATGTTGGCCGATGAGAGATACATCGGGGAGGAAAAAACCATCAAAATTAAGAAGAGAAGGATGAAATTGTCCATTGAAAGAGGAGTTAAAAACTCAGTTGGAACAAGTGAATCCCGTTGAAATTTGTGATTCTTACTCTATAATTGTCCCTTCTCGCCTTGACAAAAAAAAGGTTCCACATGTTGGCCACACACACATGCAGACATACACTCACACACATCCACTCTGCAGAGCAGCATCCTTTTGTGTTTGTTCTGCAAGAGAGAGGAAAATAATTACTCATTCAAAACAGAGGTCAAAAGACAAATTAAAGGGCCAAACGACTAATACCATCATTAACAGTTTAAGTAGTTATGGCTTTATAAACCAGTGTGTGCACAAAATGGAGGTGCAATTACTTTGAAACATACCTATGTCAACTTCTTAGCTTTGTTGTACAGTGAGTCCACAACTTTGCTCATGTTCTGGATGGTTTCGAGGGCTGCCTCATAGGTCTTATCAACAGGAGGCTCCTCAAATATGATCAGGACTCCCTCACCTTGGTCAAGGATGCCTACAATAAAGAGAGAGACAGAGAAAGAGAGAGAGAGACAGACAATGCTTAGGGGGTGGCACCGAGTTACACTATCACTAAACGTTTGTGGACACCTGATCATCACAACAATGTGCTTTTTGAACAGCTCATTCCAGATGTAGTCCCCCTTTGCTGGTATAATCGCCACTGTTTTAGGAAGGCTTTCCACTAGATTTTAGAGTGTGGCTGTGGGGATTTGCCAATTCAGCCACAAAACCATTGGTGAGGTCAGGCACTGAGGTCAGGTGACATGAGGGGTGCATTTGGTGTTCCAGTTCATCCCAAAGGTGTTCAGTGTGGTTGAGGTCGGAGCTCTGTGCTTGAGTTCTTCCTTGAGATTGACCGATATTGATTTTTAATAACCGATAGTGATTACTTGCATGTTCATGTGCCCGATAACATATGTAGAACCAATATTTATTCATTATTTTACTTCTGTTTGTGACACAATGATAACACCACCACTGAACTAAACAAACAATTGTATCTATAAATATTCCCCCTTGCATACAAAACTTATTTATACACCACTAAAGATGGGTCTGCAGAGTGCAAAAAATAAGTGCACCGTTACGAAAGTGTCCTTTTTTTATTTGTATTTTTAAAATAAAATCTTCGATGAGGTAAACAGGTAGAACAAAAAGCACAAAAATAGTTCTAACACCTTTAAAAAAATATATATATATACACGTGTATATATAAAAAAGTATGCAGCACTTCAATGGCGGTCCTGCACGCAATTCTCAAAATGCCCACAAGATGGCCCCATTTATCGGTAGATCCAATATTACAAAATAGATATCGGATTATGGAAAAATGCTTAAAAATTGGGAAAAATATTGGTAAAACCTATTATCGGTCGATCTCTAATTCTTCCTAGCAAACCATGTCTTCATGGAGCTCACTCTCTGCACACAGTCACTAGCTATGTTTCAATCCACATATTTTTATGCGAATTTTGGGATAACGCGTAAATTACACTTGAACAAAGCACCACATGCAAATAAAATATCCAAAATGCACATTTAAAAAAACTTAAGCGCTCAACTGAGATAGATATTTTTATTCGATAAGAGGACATCCAAAAACTATGATGGAAACATTTACAGAATAATTTTTTTTAAAAGTCATGTGACTGTGCGTTATTCACAAATGTTTATGCGATATTCCAATATTTCGCACAAGTTTAATTGGATGGAAGAATAGCTATTGTAATGCTGGAATAGGTTTGCGTTCCTCTTAGTTCCACTGAAAGGAAATCTTAATGCTACAGCATACAAAGAAATTTTATACAATTGTTTGCTTCAACTTCGTGGCAACAGTTTGGGGAAGACCCACATACATGCATGATGGTCAGGTGGCCACAAACTTTTGGCCATATAGTGTATGCTACAATAATAACTAAACAACTCAGTGTACTCAATCCTTTATAAATTCCCCCAGTTAGAGTAAACTTGTATGACTTACCATGAAACTTCTTGTCCAGGATCATTTGCGACAGTTTTCTCTCAACATCACCCTGTAAGACACAACAATTAAGCTCCCACACTAATAAGCATGTGTGTTTTGCATTAGCTCATTAAAATAAATATTAAATACATTGGGAGTTCAAAAAAAAAGTGAGAAGAATAAATTCCACCTGGCCCAACCTACACATGTAACTTACCTTTGAGAGTTTGATGAGATCTGATATGTGTGTTATCTAGAAAATAAAACAGATGATCATCAGAGGCAGAAACCAATCAATCCAATCAAAACAGCATCTCAGAGTTGTTACAAAAATTGCGTTACAAAATCAGCAACAACAATAATACTGCTTCAAAACCCATTCACCTTACAAAAGTGCTTACATCATGTATAGTTTAGTTTGTTTAGTTATTGTTTAGGATGTGTGCATTACCTGTACTCTGGAGAAGGGCTCAATGACCCGGATAAGGTTCTGCTCCAACAAGTTATCATAGAGTTTGGCCAGGTGTGTGCTGATGATTGGATCATCTCTCAGCTCTTTTGTGTACTCAGTCAGCGCCTTCATGTGTGGACATGTACAAGAAACAAGCTTAGGCAATAAGCAAAAGATGGAAAACTTCAATTTGTCTATGTAAGCATCAGCAAGTCTCACCTTTTCAAAGTCTGCTAATGATCTGTTCTTGCTGGCTTGCGCTACACACTTTAGTGCGTCTGTCTGTTATAGATAAGGCAGAAAAGGAGAAGTTTGCACACGTACAGGAAAACAATCCTCAAACAAACCACTTAAAAATGGACATGAAAGAAGGCTTACTTGTCTCCCAGCATAACGCAAGGCCAGTTTGCCACTGATCAAGGCTTGGACTTCCTCCGGCCTGTGAACAAAGCGAGATTTATCAGGAGTGTGTACTGATCTCAGTTTGTCCACTAACAGTAGAACGCTACGTGATACTAGTAACACTAGTGAGCGACAAGTTGCTCATCTCTTTTGTAGCTCGTCTCTTATGGGTGTGGAGCGACCAGTACTGGTGTCACTGAGGGCTATGAGGGTTGAGGGCTTTTTTAAACAAACTATACTAGTGACAGTCACGCACCAAAATGATCTTTGCTACTTCCTTCCAAGCTCTACATTTCTTTGTAATGTTTCCATACACATATAATGAGAGCTTTTATAGGACAGGATACTCTCGAATTCGTTTTTGTGAGTCTCAGAGTAAATTAGGAATGCGAGTAGGGAACTGAAGAAACATCAGACCACACTTGGCACTGGATTGGTCAAAGGAATCATTTAAGGTAACTGGTCTGATTTGTCACTGTACTGCACCATAGATAATTTGCAAGTAATTGAAAAAAAATTACTCAAAATTAATAGTCACTTTCCGCCATCACTGAAATCATGGCTCGGTGTTGCGCACGTACATAGAAAATTAACATTCGCCTCTCACTTTGTCACACATGTAGGGTGGGCCAGCACCTTGTTCGGGAGTAAATACTTCCAGTTTGTGTGAAAATCTCTTCCAATATCATTTTATAAAAAATTTTCTACTAATAGATGATTATTGGTCATCAAGCGTAGGCCATTTTTGATCACATCCATGAAATGGCCATTATTTACACAACCTGCAATTAACCTAGCGTTATCTAATGGAACCTTATAATCAAACATTACTCAAGATGGCACAAAATTTAGATCTTGAGAGCTTCTACAAGTTGCTCTTTTACTTACAAATTGAGCATGATTTTGCAGAGAAGCATGTATTTCAGCGCAGTGATGGCCCTGGGGCTGTCGATGGAATCGTAACCTTCAAAAGCCTCAAAGAAGTAAGAATACGCAGTCTTCCAATCCTTCTCTTCAGCAGCATGGATAATGCCTAGAGAACATGCATACACCTCATTTTAGAGATAATACAGAATTCTTACCCTCTGTTATTAAGCATAGCACAATTAATTACTCAAATGCAATTGACAGCAATATTGGTGAGCTGAGCCAAAATTAGCTGATTGACTTGTCCTAGATGTGGTGTTATAATTAAAGCATGGGTTTTTCCATTTATATATTTGAACTGTTTTCATTATATACAGCATTGGCATATTTATGTATTTATTACATAGTTGCTTATTACCATTGCTCATTTGGCTGATTGTGTATTTATTTGACTCTTATGTTTATATGAACCTTTTATAAGATCCATAAAGTTAATGAGAATAAGTAGCATTCTTATTCTGATTGAAAGTGTATGTGTGTACATTTTTTTTATTTATTATATATATATATATATATATATATATATATATATATATATATAAATAATATATATAAATAATATATATATTATATATATATATATATATATACACATATATACACATATATACACACACACACACATTATATATATATATATATATATATATACACATATATGTGTGTGTGTATATATGAGAAGGGACATAAGCCTATATTGTGCAGTGGGAAAGAAAGCCATGATTCTAGGTTTAACGTCACAAAATTATAAAGTGTGAAAACTATTGCTCCTTAGCTAGAATTTGCTTCAATGCTGAGCAAACATATTTGTAATTATCATTTCAGCCATTACAGTGCAAGTCTAAGGAGACCTAAATGAATTACACCCGACAGGAAGTATGAATGCAGTTCCAATGTATCAATATTTACAATATTCAACCCTGACACTAAAGTTTAGGCAAATGTCTGGGCAATATGTGTTTAAGACTTGCCTGACTGCATGTCCAAAGCTGCCTGAAGTTTGGGTGGACAGTAGATGGCATTGGCTGTGGTCCTGGCAGAGGTGAGGGCAGCTCTGGCCTTGGGCAGGTTACTGAGCGCATGATAGGTTTTACTCTCAAGTAACTGGACTTCCACAAGTAAAGCTTTGTCATCCATTTTCTTCAGCTCCTGGAGTAACTGGGAGCCTGAAGCAACAGATTATCCAAAAAAAATTATCCTTGCATCTAATAAAAACTGATTTTCCACTACTTCTCAATTTTTCAACACAAATTTTGCAAGGAACAATATATTTATTCATTCTTTATGAATAATGCTTATGAAGAAACATACATATGTGTGTATATATTATTATATAGAATCATAAGGAGGAAGAGTGGTAATATGTAATGCTTGCCCAAGTGCAAATGCTACAAAAAAAAAAAACAAAAAAAAAAAACAAAAAAAAACTTGAAAATTTTTTTTATGCAAAGTAACTCACCCAACTGCAAAGCCTCCTGGTACCTCTTAGTGTCGAAATAAAGTGAGATCAAACGAGCCTATTGGACAGAAGTGATCACACTTGAGTCTTGTTTTCTCACATTCTTACAATACTGCTCATCCATGCAGCCTCTCTAAATGTCAACGTGTATACAGCAAACAGAGTTACCTCAAGAGCCTGTCGGAGGAACGTCCTCTTCTCAGCTTTGGCCCACTCAATGCACTCCAGACATAGCTCAACCTCCTGCCCCGTGGCTGCCTCCATATCCAGAAAAAGATCCAACAGAGAGCGCACCAGTCGTGCCGCCTTTGCCTTGCTTATGGAGATCAGGAAAGGTCTGACAAACTTCAGGAGCCCTCCAAGCTCTGGAAAGATAAAGTATAACATTATAGTGATATGTGTGATATATGATATGAAACAAGGGGTCTTGATGCCAGCTATGGTTGTACCGATCCGACATGAGGAGTACTGACACTAGCCTGAAACACTGGAACAGTATTAGATCAGACTCAACCCTTTTCATATCTGAACTACTAACGTATTTTATAGAGAAACACATATCGACTGACAACACCGGTCTTGACACAACCTGTCTTCAAGCAGTGCTGATGTTTTGCACAACTTGGCATGAGAAGCTTGCAGAGCGATGACTTAGTTACTGTGACGGTGTCAGTATCAGACATACACAGTGATCGGACACTGGAATTGCACCGGAAGTGGAAACCGTGCATCCCAAATGCTAAGACATCATGAAAACTACTATCAGTGAGATTGATGTCCAGGGTTGCTGTAACACAACTGAGGGAGGCACATGCATTTATTACAGGATGAAGAATCTGACCTGCAGCTTGCCCTGTCTTAGCCAGGAGAGTGCCGAGCTCCAGGATGCTCTGCTCTTTGACACGCACCGCCTCTTCATCATCCTGCTGAACATCTCGCCTGACTGAGGAAACATCATGCAGAGATTAGGTGTTTAATAGTGTTGTATACATAGCTGAAAGAATGACATACGCAAATCAAGTAAACAACAGAAACATGTTTGCACAAACACATTTAGAACTTTGTGGTGGAGAGAAATGCTAAAACAGAAAAGACTATGAATAAGGCTGTGTGTGAGGTACTGTACTGCCATACAACCAGTGACCAGCTCTTGAGCAAAAATCTTACCTACTGGAATTTTGTAATTATTATTATTATTATTATTATTATTATTATTTAAATGGTCACCCAGACTGGTGTAGACGCTTGAATCCGCCAGTAGTTTAACTCAAGTTAAAGACGAGAAACTAGCTAAGACACAGCAATTCCTCGGTCAGTTAACGTTAGTTAGCTAGATATTCAGTTAGCTAGTTCATTCAGTGACATTAGCATTAGCTAGCTAACATTTACGTTACCGGCTTAAAATGGTTTATGTAAAAGAACTAGATGGCTTTTTTTTCTTTCTTTTTTTTAAGAAACACGTAAAAGCCCATGACCATGACAAACTATTCGGACAAACTAAGGACTAAAGGCAAGCAACAGACCTAAATACACGTAAAGCCAACGTTCCTCATCCATCTTACTAACTGACGTTAACTATCTTACTCATTAACGCCGGCTCTACAAACAGCGCTAACATTAACCGCTTACTGTTAAGGTTCTCTAGCGCTAATCTAAAATGGTAGCTAAGAAGCTAACTAGCTAGCTAGCGAAATCAGAATGCGAGAACATCCTCCCTCTCTCTCTTTCTCTAAACCCCAGTGTACTAGAAGTTGATTAAGTAACTAATGCAATCTGACTTGGGCACCCAGTCAGTCACGAGAACAACCAACATACTAGACATAAAAACAGTTATAATTACGTAGCTAAACGGGTAACGTTTGTTCTTTTGCTTTCACATTACACAGCGTTAGCTAAATATCATCTCTGTCATCGCGGCCTTGACCAGTGCGCTGACTGGTTAGCATAGCACGCTAAGCTAATGTGGTACACAGGGTTAGGTGGAGCGCTTCACCAGGCTAGCCAGTTAGCACGCTTCTAGCGGCTACACAGTGCAGTGAGTCAGCACCGCGGCAGCCGGCTCACGCCTGGGGAAAGTCTAGCTCACGATCACTAACACATGTGTAAATGAAAACACTGGAATATGAAAACAACCACCTGAAACGCCTTACCTATAGAATGTAAAATATCGATAGAAGCGTCTCGATCCGTACTAATAAGAGACTGAGCTCTCTGAAACTCAACCACTGCCGCAGCTGCCATCTTCCCTATTCAAAACCTGCCTACCCACAAGCCCTTGCGCCAAGCACCGCGAATATGTAGTCCCGAGCGAGAGCATTCTGGGGTGTGTAGTGTCGCGTGGTTTCCTACTGGAGCCGTATAATAATCTAAATATCAGAATACAAGTCATGTAGATTTATCAGGCACGTTAGAAGGCCTTTTATTCCAACCTGTGAGCACTATGAGTAATAATTATAGCCTAAGCAGCCAAGGACCACAGAGTTTATTATACGAACATAGTTCAACTATAGGCTAGTAGTAACAGTAGAACTATTCAGATATTAGGCTCACCTAACGTATACAATAGTATTTTGCTTATTTGTTAGAGCCATAGAGCTTGCATTTTGCACTCACAGACTTTCTGATATATTTATTAAAATTATCATTAGAAACAAATGTGTTTTTTTCTTCCATATGTGATTGTTTTCACATGATTTATTCATTCGCACATTTGATTTTGCACGTGGTTCATTTGTTTTCTCATGTGATTTTTCACAATTCATTTTCTTTCACACGTTATTTATTTATTTGTGTATTTTCACAGATTTTTTTCCACGATTCGTTTATTTTCACATGTGACCCTCTCACACGAATCTTTTTTTTATGTGATTGCTTGCATGATTTTGCATTTGTTTTCACACGTTTATTTTTCACAAGATGATTTTTTTTTGCATGTGATTTTTTTCATATGGTTCATTCATTTTTTTTCCCCACATGATTTTTTCTTCCTTTCTCATATTCATGTTTTGTTTTTTTTTTAATCCCACATGAGTCATTCACTTTCACATAGGACATTTTATTTATCACATGTATTCACATGCTGTCATGTTTATTTGAGTTCACGTGTGTAATTTCAGGACGTGCAGTAGGTTGAAGTTCACCTCCATGTGAGCACATATTACTCACATGTCAAAACCGTATGAGTGAGATGTGGTTTTTCCCTCTTGAGGGAGCGTATTGGTAAAATGTAAAATGACAGACATGGTGTTAGAAACAGATGAGATTGTTAGAGGGTTTGTTTACGCCATGTGTTGTGGGTGGGTGGAGCTGTGTGGAAGCAGGAGCAGGGACAGGGCGCGGAGAGGCGCTCCATCACTGCTGTACTGTGCAAAGCTGAGGTGAAGCTCAGATAAATAGCGCTGCTTCCTCCATCCCTCTATCTCAGCATCTCTGACACACACACACACACACACTCACAGTGTGTGTGTGTGTGTGTGTGTGAGAGAGAGAGAGAGAGAGAGAGAGAGAGAGAGAGAGAGTGTGTGTGTGTGTGTGAGCGAGAGAGAAAGAGAGAGAGTGAGCGAGAGAGTGTGTGTGTGTGTGTGAGCGAGAGAGAAAGTGAGAGTGAGAGAGAGAGAGAGAGAGACTGAGTGTGTGAGAGAGAGAGTGAGAGAGAGGGGGAGTGTGTGTGTGTGTGTGTGTGTGTGTGTGAGAGAGAGAGAGAGAGAGAGAGAGAGTGAGAGAGAGAGAGAGAGAGAGAGTGTGTGTGTGAGAGAGAGAGAGAGAGAGAGAGCAGTAAAAGCACCAGAGCACATCACTGACTGCATGCCCACACCTCTGGCAAGACTGACGGATTCTCCTTGTTTTTATTTTTTGTTGTTATTGTTGACGCCATTCTCTTTTTGGATTCGCTTTTTACTACGTTATTCGTGCTTTTTTAAAATTTATTTTAAAACGCATTCAGTGATATGATTTTCCGAGTGCTACCTTGATGCGCAGCACATTAAAGGATATACAGAAGCAGCCATTACTGCAGCTCTTGTTTTCTCACATTGTGGTGGGCAAAACTGTGCGGTAAGTACAATTAATGTCATTATGGTGTACAGCTATAACGAGATATGAAGATCAGACATATGCAGGACGAACTGTAAAAATGATCGATTATAACTTATTAGATGAATAGCCCGATTTATTTAAATGTGCTTCTGTTTGATTTCATTACCTTCACTGTAAACATGGGCTGGGTGAAATATTACTGAATAGAGATGGTTGATGAGCTGTGAAGGAAAACATAGGAGGAAAGGGAATATCCGCAGGCCTACACCCATCAGAGCATTTTATGAGCGCTGCACATTTTCAGAACCTTGGACAGCCGCATCACATCCCGCATCGTCCTTTCCTCAATTCATCACTTCCTAATAGACATCACATTACTGTCAAAATGTTTCATCTTGTAATGCAAAGGATTATCTAGCAGAGTAGGATAAATCCCAAGCTGCATATTTCTGAGAGCAGATATAGCTCTGATATATCTCTGCTGCAGAACTGATCGATTTATCACGCATCTTCAGCTTTACCTCCTTCATCCAGCATTAATATTCTACATATTGTACATTTTTCACATCTGTAATGTCAACAGCAGTGCATAAGAACACATATAGTCTGTTTTTTGTTTTTTATCAAAATGATCATTTTAACAGTTATTGCTTTTGCAAAATGGCAATTAAGGCTTTCTGTATTAAGCCTTGAAGCTTCTTCTGATTAATATGATAGGTACATGTGAAATATAGGCTACAACATGGCAGATAAGCAAGATCCTCCATTATGATGGTAGTTTGTTAGTGAACAACACCAAAGAGACAATGAGATTTTATCTGACCATTTATTTGCCTTAATAATAATAATAATAATAATAATAATAATAATAATAATAATAATACAACTGTTTTTTTTATTATTGTTGGTGGATTTTTGCTGATGGGGCTGAGGACATTTAATTTTTCTTAGGCATACCAATTACTTATCTAGATACATAGATTTGCATTAGAATTACAATGTTCAGGTACAGTGATTTGTTCTTGGTGCAGGTGCCACATAAATACCAAGATAAAGTATTTGCTGGACAAAAATATAAATATAAAATATAATTTAAAAATATGCATGGCATATACATAGTGAGAAGTGAGTCAGCAATTGTTTGATCCACTTTACTATTTAATGGCTTTTTATTCTGAGCCTGATATTGTAGATTTGGTATCCGTTACACATTTAGGCCCAGCATTGGCAAAGACAAAAACAACCCAGTGATGACTTATACTTGCACTGTGCTTAAGTGTTAGGCAGTTGTGCACATAATATCTTATTTTAGATAAATAAAATTTATGGCTAACAAATGACTGTGGGTATGGGTATGGCTACACATGTAAACAAAATTAGTTGATAACAATGATAGTATCCTTCCACTGAAAAATTTGAGAAATGCAACCTAGAATATATGAATCAATTAATAAAAATGCATAGTTTATATGAACAGTTAATGAAATTTAAACTTAATTTCCTACAGGGAGTGGACTAAAAGAATTCTGGAAGAAGGAAAGAGCTCATTCAGTTATTCTCCACCCAGACACCATTGTTGTCTAGGCTGAGCACCATTTCATATTTTGATGCTGACCTTACACTAAGCCTGGTATCTGGGTCTCCAATTTTGGAAGCAGTGAGGCAAGATCCTCAGCTCCAGTACCAGACATATTCTGTGCATTTTCTGTGAGGACTCTGCACATCCATCTTTGGCATCATGGGAACCGTCTTGTCGCTCTCTCCCAGCTACCGGAAGGCTGCCCTGTTTGAGGATGGTCCAGCCACAGTGGGCCCCTACACAGCTGTTCAAAACAGCAAGAATGCCAAAGACAAGAATTTGAAACGTCACTCGCTCATCAATGTGTTACCATGGAAGCGGATAGTAGCTGTTTCGACCAAGAAAAAGGGTTCTAAGAAGGTGCAGCCCAATACGACTTACCAGAACAACGTCACCCATCTGAACAATGAGAACCTGAAGAAGTCACAGTCCTGTGCCAACCTCTCCACATTCACCCAGGAGCAGTCAAGCCCATCCAACCAAGGCTCTAAAAGCTCTAACAATGTGGCTTCATCTGTCAAGAAAGCACCCTTGTCCAACTCTAGTGTGGCTCCTGGTACGCCCAAGAGGGTGATCGTTCAAGCCTCGACCAGCGAGCTGCTGCGCTGCCTCGGTGAATTCCTGTGCCGGAGGTGCTACCGCCTCAAGCACCTTTCTCCTACTGACCCAGTGTTATGGCTGCGCAGTGTAGACCGTTCCCTGCTGCTGCAAGGCTGGCAGGACCAAGGTTTCATCACTCCAGCTAACGTTGTCTTTGTTTACATGCTCTGTCGAGATGTGGTCTCTTCAGAACTAGGTACAGAACACGAGCTGCAGGCAGTGCTTCTTACCTGTCTCTACTTGTCCTACTCCTACATGGGCAATGAAATCTCCTATCCTCTCAAGCCATTCCTGGTGGAAAGCTCAAAGGAAACCTTCTGGGACCGCTGTCTGTCCATAATTAACCTGATGAGTGCCAAGATGCTGCAGATCAACTCAGACCCACACTACTTCACCCAGGTGTTTGCAGACCTCAAGAACGAGAGCCAGAAGGAAGAGGAGAGGAGCCGTTTACTCATTGGGCTAGACCGGTGAGGGAACGCTGAAGAGTATAATGTGTGATTGCACCCTAGTCTGGCATTTTTAAATGGGATTCCAAAAGTTTAAGTAGACAGCAGTCTCTATATTATGAGAATGCATTTAATACGTATTAAATCTATACAAATGTACCCTTTCAAGGTATGAATAATCACTACTATGTTCAGATATTACAAAAACTACTGAATTTGACCAATTTGATCTTAAAGTTCCACCAGATTTGTATATGATCAAGGTTCAGGACAGATATGCCAGACCTGGGTGCACCCAATTAGTCTTGTATGATTAGTATTTAAATTCACCCACAAAAAAAAAAAAAAAATTCAAAAAAAAAAAAATCATGAAGATCAAAAAACAGAAAAACACAACAAAGAAAACAGTAGGAGTAGGAACATCGATTTACAAGTATGAATGTGTAAATGCCTGACTGGTTACAAAGAACTGGAGATGTGCATTGCCTTTTGTGTAATGGTGTCTTACCAGACTGGTTCGCTGAGGACAGTGAGGACTGAGACTGTGACTTCGAGGCAGAGGACATCACACCCACACTGCAGTCACGCAGTTGGATGCTCATTAAATAATACACACTTTGGCTTTAGTAGCAGTATGTATACATATGTCTTGTGATGACAGAAGGGGAGATCCAGTGATACATATATTTTATGGATGAATTTTGACATTGTGGCAGAACTGTACAGCGGGGTTTCATCAAAAGACAATGCGAGGTGAAAGGTGTTAGGCACACTGCTGTAAAAGGCCTACTTTATTTTCATCAATATGGAATTCAGTTCTACTCTGCAGTGCAACTCTGGGGCTCAATCCATTTATTTACTTGTTTCTTTTTTTACTCGGAAATGTAACCGAATGCATGTGTTCCATGCAATTTTGTATGGTGTTTTGAGGGTAAAAATATTTTATTTATTTAATTCCACTGAATCTTTGGAACCAACTGCATTTGCAAATACGGAATGCCGTTTTTTTTTTTTTTGTTTTTTTTTTAAATGTATGTTTATTTAGCTATGCTTGCTACAGTGAGCCATGATTGTACAAAGTATCTTTTGTTGTTTTGTGTCACATTGTGTCACCGTCTAGTTGGGCAAGGATCCATATAGACAAAAAAAAAAGCTTAATGTAAAACCAGTGCCATACCTTTGATGAAAATCATGTAGGTCTAAAAAGATACACCAAAGGGGGGGGGGGGGGTGATCTTCGAAGTGGTTCATTAATTCTAAGTAAGAATATCTATTCAGTCTTAATTTATTGTTGTTTATTTATTCTCTTAGCACATCCATTGTATTTAAAAATTTATTAATGTATTGTATAAATGACTAGTACAACGGCTACTTTCACATGTAGCATTTAGACATAGGTGGTTTGTGGTAAACCTGGTTACCATTGGTGGAAATGAAGATTGTGGATGATGCATTTGGAAGGATTTAGCTAAGGATATTCCATCTAAGAGCTTCATTTATAACCAGTGACAAATCTGAGTATCACCAAAGGTATTCATCAGTGCAACGAGGAGATGCTGTTGGTTTCAGCCTAGGCTATAAATACCTGAGACCATTCTTCTTCTGCTGAGATGTTCCACATTTTTAATAAAAGAAAAGTTGGAAGAGATGATCATTCACAGGCAGTCTAGTTCTGGCATTTTATGTCATTTTACATCATCATGGAGAATGAAAGCCTGGGTGAGTGATTGCTTCATGCACTCATAAACCAAATATGAAGGAAATGGTCAAGGCATGAATGTGTTTGATCCTTGTCTAGAATTTAAGTAGAATTTAAAAAAAAAATCTGACATGGATCTTTAGGCATGATATGACTGAATGAAACAGTTGATCAAGGGTGAGATTCTATTCAGCACGAATACTGAATTAATGTATTAATAATAATAATAATAATAATAATAATAATAAATAATGTAATGAATTAGTTCTAAATATGGATAACTGACAATGCCATCATGTCAGTTGTTTATTAGGGCAGAAAAACCTTGCTGTAAATTTGGAACCTGAAATTGCATCATATTAGACTGAAACCTCAAAGTTGATCTTTCTATTCATCTCAGCAGTGATCAATTACGCATGCTTTCTTTCAGTAGAATATTTCTTTACAGACATAGAAAAATTGCTACTCATCATATAAGCACACATTGTCATTTAGCTCTGTACAGTATGTTGTTCCATGTTGGCTATTTTCTCATAATATGACAGCTGAAGGCTGCCCTAACCACTGAGACCCGAAGATGAATGGATGCAAGGGGAACTGTATGAACATGTGCCCTTGCTGCTGCATTGCTGTGTGACAGAGGGCATACAGTAATCGAGAGGAGAATGTGAGAGGTGGTCATTAATGTGCAATGAGTTGATCAGATATTACAGCCGAATAGCACCATAAGGACTTGCACTTTTCTCCAGATACTACTCTGGGAAAATGGAAGGGGCTTTCAAATCTTGGGGACTAATACAAGGAGTTCCCCCTTCACTGCCTGCTTGCCATCACTTACCACTGATCACAACAAGTGTGCCATTTCCCCCACACTGGCATCACTGGCTAGTCATTTGTTAAAACTTAAACAGACAGACAAGAGAAAATGGCATAAATTTTCAGTATCTTGTCATATTTCTTTATAGAACAAAAAAAAAGAAAGTGTTTCCAAACAAAACAAAAAGGAAAGGCTCTCTCAATGACTGCATGCGTGTGTGAGAGAGTGAGAGTTCATTTGTATAGAAGAGTGTGTAAGGTATTTTTTTTTCCTATGGGGGCTGGGGAAAATGGCATGCTTTTAAGACAAGAAAACAACATGGGCTGGTACTTGACTGGTGTGTGGGCAGGGTACTGAACTGTTACAAGAAAAAAGAAAAAGCTGTTGCTGTAATAGGCTTTTTTTCCCAGTTTGTTTCTGCTTATTTTTATTTATTTTTGTACTGTGATGGAAAAAATGCACTGATCGTTAACGATGCACAACTGTGTGGCTGTCATTATTTTTTCCTAAGTGTATTTCCTTCATTAAACTCTGTATTTATCGGCTCTTGAGTGGCGCAACAGAAAAGAGGTCGCAGTATAGACGGGGGAATACTGGGTTCGGATTGCCACAGGCATCTGTTGTTGGGAGCCAATTGGCTATGCTCTCTGGGTGGGAAAGATGGCATTAATCTCTCCCCTATCAATCACAGTGACACTAGTCAATCATGAGTGGCTGTGAGCTTATGTATGCAGAAGTGGGTAAATAGTGTCAACCTTTAAGTGTGGTATGCTACACTGTCACATCATGAGCAGCAGTTGATGGAAAGATGCAGTAGACTGGCTTTATGTGTCTCAGAGGAAACGTGTTAGCCCCACCCACCCTAGTAGTTGTCATATGATGGGGTGACGAAATTAGGGAGAAAAATGTATTCTTTCACATTATATAGTTAAAAATGTAGAATTACAGATAGGCCGACTACAGTTGTAGCAAATAACGTCTTTTATGTCTCAATAAGATAGGGACAACTATAATTTATGAACACATAATACTAATCCAGCTCTTTAGACTTATGAACTAAACTCTCTTTTCTTTCTTTTATAATCATTATAGTTGCTTGATTCATTATAATGCATAATTAGCTCACTGGGATTACTTAACAGAAACTTCACTCCTGACTAAAGAAATTAAATCTCATCTTGGTCTTAGTCATTCTAGTCATTTTCAGTTTTGCTCTGATCTGAAATATAACTGACTGAAACACATATTACAAATATGCAGTTGAATATAGTAAAAGATTAATGCATCACAGCTCAGTGAACAGGATGATTTTCAAACCTAGATGTAACTAAAGATTCGTCTGTTCAGCACTGAAACTGATTCGGTGTATTATGCAGGTTTCTCTGCATCCAGTATGAATCCCAGACTGGTGAAGTGGGTGTTAGAGCTGTGTGAGATATGTCTCGGTTTCAGAGTAGCAGTGGGAGAATAAGTTTCATCACTATATGTACAATGAAGACTCAATGATCAGCCAACAATAGTGCTGCCATCATGATTCATACTGTTCATAACTCGGTAGTTCTTGCAGAATTTATCATCAACGCCAAGAAAAACAACACATTATGTCACCATATACCAACATATTGGATCAAGTACTGGATGTTTATTGAGCACTGATATTTGGTATAACATATCATATACCCAATAGTTTATAACCCATTATTAAAGATTAGAGCAGGTCTCTCTTTGTTTGTTTTTTTTGATTTATGATTACTTAACAAATTAAAAACTGAAAAATAAAAATGTCCTTTCTTTAGTGTTTGGATGACTAAACTGTCAGATGTTTGACCAAAAGACAGCACTAATATATGCTTCAAAAAGCCGTGGTCAGTCAATTTATCATTAGAACAGACAATATGCACATTCATAATATTCCCTTTTCATTTGGTTGAAGCATATCAAAATTTAGCAATGAATTAATTAAATAAATGAACTATAAAATTAGGCACATACATTTTCATCTGGAAGAGCAAAATTATACAGATTAGAACAGGGGACAAACATTCTGACTATTTGCTATTTGAACCAAATTACAGAAATTCACAATAAGGAAGGTCCCGTAAAGATCACATGAAAAAAGAGAAGGCGGCAATGGCTATATTTCAAGACTGAGATTGACTAGAACAAGATTTCATACAACTTAACAATCTTAACTACACCTCTTAACAAGGTGATGGAAAGTGGTAAGCATGTGAAGTACAGTACACATTTCTGAACACAGTTAAGAGTGCTCAATATCAAATAAACATAAACAAAGACTTCTTAATTGATATGCATTCTGGGACAGATAAAAAAAAAATAGACAAAGAATATAATCGGGGCAAAATATACCAGATTTAAATTCAATATGTAAAATTATGGGATGTTGAAATTAGTGTTATATACGTATACTGCTCTGATGTAGAGCACACGATAAAGGCTTGGTCCTTTCCTCCTGAGCAGAGAGCTTTACTGGTGAGTAGCACCTGGCTGATGAGGACTCTGGAAGCTAGCAGAGTGCTGTCTTAATATCAGACACAAAAGTGTATGTATGTCTGGTTCAACATGACATGGGCATACGTGTGTACATGGTGACTGTGTCAGGACAGAATTAGAAGCTAGAATATGTCATGATGATTAGATTTTATTTTGTTACAAAAAAAAAAAGCTCCTCTATATGCAAAGCCATTTAAGAAAAATAAACCAGTCAGATGTGAACGTGAGCAGCAAAGTATTGTGAAGACCGTGTAGACTGTGAAAAAGGAGCTAATGATGAAAGTCTACATTAAACTCTAGATGTAGTCTCTGCTGGCTCCAAGCCTGTGCATTTACTTACTATATTAACGTTAATAACGTGGCTGACAGTAGGCACGAAATTTAGATATTATACTATAAACTAGACCCTCTAACCCCTAGGAATTAAATGGTAATTAGAAAACTGATTTATGCAGCTCGGCTTGGAATGACCAGCAGCACATTTCTTCAGTACTTTATCACTATTTTCCTCGGCCTCAGACTTTCCTCACACATCCTGGCATTTTCCACTAAAACTACACACTTCTGATGCATTTAATATGAATTATCAAAGGCTTTGAATTGAGGATTGAAAAACGTTTTCTTAAAAAAAAAAAAAAAAACTACTCTCCAATTTTGCCATCAAACAGAAATGTTCTGAAACAGTGTCTTTCTTTGGAAATGTAAAAGTGAGATCTAACCCTCTGAATGCTTTGAATTACTACTGCATAAGGAAGAACTTGATCATTATTATATTTTCAAGTGTGAGCAGGTTTAGAACTGAAGAATGAACACTCTGGCTTCCTTTGATTTATTAAAATGTTTGAAGAGTCATCTAGAACAGAGTTACTCCTTAAGCCATGTATAAAGCAAAAGAAATAACGTCTCTTTGAAAAAATTCCTTCCTTTTGGAATGTTTTACTTTCCTACAAAAAAAGTGACTTGGTATTAGTATATAAACAGCATATAACTGCGGTGCATCTCCTCTTTTACCTCCACATACAACATCTCTACGTTTCATAAATGAAGATATGCATGACAAGTATTTAAGTTATGAGAGCTTTTAATGCTCCTCTCTGAGCACTCAGCAAGTTTAGGGATATGTTCAACACATCCTGCTACAAAACATACGCTGAATAAGTCTAAATATTTCCTATATGGCCACTATGATCTGTGATATACATAAAGCTATACTCTAGCCACACTGGATCCCAAATGAGTGCTATATCAAAAACAGAAATATTCTCTTTAAACAAAAAAACAAAAACAAAAACAAACAAACAAACAAACAAACAAACAAACAAAAAAAACACTTTCCAGCATGTCAAAATATTACTTCCATGTTCCTAAGGCTTGTATTTTGTGTTCTTTATAAATATGGCATGTGTTTTCCTCCCCTTCATTTGGCTGAAAGTGCAAATAAAAAAAATCTACCAGGACATCAGTGTTCTTACTAATGCACTTCTCAAGCGAGGTCTATGTAATCATTTAGGAATATTTTTTAATCATTCACCCTGTGTTTCATGATTATACCGAGTGGAGATATGAAATTCAGGGAAATGGTGTTTACTCTCTAGATGTCCGATTATACAGAAACTTCTTTCTCTATCGAATTCAGCATGGCTTACATTCTCTTGTTTAGTTGCCTGGCACTGCAAGTATGTAGCCTGATCGGTTCTTGGTGAAGTCAGGTTGTGATTGGTTGATCTTGGTCTCCACCACGATGGTACACTTTCGACCATTCATACTGCACTGAATGGGGCTTGCAGTATTCACCTGGAGCTTCCTCTTCTCACTAGAAAAAATGAGAAAAAAAGAGAAAGATTAGATCAAGAGAACAAAAAGAATCCATACACTTTGGTCCATTCAGTCAGCTGAGTGCGGCAGTTACTTTGGGTGAACATTTTTACACCACTCTGTCTTTAACCTCAGCTCAAAGTATGAAAAAAAAAATCCAGGTGTTTGTTAGAGTGAAGTTGTAAGGCTCCCACATAATTGGAAATATGGACATGCACAATTAAAAACCCCTTGAGCTTCAAGCAATAATCTTGGATAGCAGTACACAGTACATCTCAAGTGCTTATTGAGAACGTAATCAGATTTAATTAAAGTCCCTTAAGTTGATGCTTTAAGACCATAATACAAAATGTAGTCCAGATCATGGTATATAGGAAATGTGATAAAATGAAGAAACAAGACAACTCATAAACACAGTATCCTTAAATGAGACCTAGAACTTGAAAAAACTTGCAGATGGACTAGTACAAAAGCTTAAGCCTATATACAGTACAAAATCATCTCCGACTATTACATAATCTGTTAAACTGAGGGATGACCTTCACAGGGAAGCTTTCAGAAGAAAACCCCCTCATGAAGAAAAAAAACAGTCAACAATAAATCTGCCATTCCGCCCACATCTACCAAAGTTACAGAACGAGCGAGGTTTCTGTAGCCCTCGTTTCTCTGGCAACCCAACAATCTCCTCTTTGTGTTATGATCACTGCTGATGGCCAACAGGATGCTATCATCTGAGAACGGTCTCCTCTTACACTAAACTTTCCTTGCACCACTTGTCATCTCATAACTTAATTTGGAAATGCTGAAAGGAAACAATCATCTATTATGAAATACAGTAAAGTGGGCCTCTTTGATCAACACAACAAGAATATTAAGAAATGACAGAAAACTGTGTAAAACATCAACTGCAATCCCACTTTAATCGAGCTGTTCTGTCTAATAGCCTGACCAGTTACAGTAATACAATAATTTTAATCTGCACAACTGATGCTCACCAACTTCATTTCAGTATGCAGGAAGAGAAAAGAACAAAACCAAAGGAGAGGTTGAATTATATTTTGAGTGCAGCCTGCAGAGCTCAAAGGCATTCCAATGGAAATTAAAAGAATGCCTATGCCATATTTGTACCACCACGGACATTTTCTCAATAGGTTGGATTTTAGAATATATCACAACAAAAATGTGGGTCGCTTGTTTGTCAGTAAAAAGTTCTACTTTGCATTTACTCCCACCCAAATGTTCAATTCCACAAAAAAAAACAAACACCACACACACACAGACACACACACAATGTGGCATGTAGTGTTAGCTAGTCATCATAACTGATTTATCGTCAGTGACCACTTATACTGGTCAGAGTCATGGTGGATCCAGAACCTATCCTGGGAACACTGGTGTGAATGAACACACACATTCACACACTTGGAAATTTACCATAACCAAGCAACATGCATGTTTTTGGGAGATGGAAGGAAAACAGGCAACCTGGAACAAACCCAATATGGATTAAACCCAGGACCCTGGGGCTGTGAGATAGCAACACTACCTGCTGTGCCACTGTGCTGCCTTCAGACATCACAATACATTTATTAACTGTAATGGATATTTAAGAATGCCAATTCTAACTGTTAAAGTCTGTCAGTTCCAAGGAATTTAAGAGTCATCATCAATTTAAAATACATTCATTGCTGACTTCCAAATGCATCAAACAGTTCGGAGTGTCAAACATCATATTTGGAGTGTCAATAGCCAGTGTCATTATTATAGTCAGTATAGCCTGTGGTTGTTGCCACCAACCCCTAAAGGGGTTTTTGGTTTGGCGCTCTATGGAAACATTAATGTTTGTATTATGCAGAATAGAGGCTTTATAGTTCAGAAAAGGTTCCAAGTATAACCTTTCTGGATAGCAATAACTGCTCAACAATGATTTTTGTTTTTGGCAGGTACACCGAAGAATCGTTTACCAAAAGCACATGAATCACAGTCTGAATCTCTTTAAGCTTTGGTCATGTCCTCTATAGTTTTACTAGAAAAAGTTATTTATTAGAAAATGTCCAGTGTCCCTCAGGTAGGAGGATTGAATCCACAGCAGCAGCTCAATGTATACAGGTGATAATGTATCTCTTGGTAGTTGATACAAGTGACTACAGCAGCATCCATTATTTCTTAAGTTCGTTGATGCAAAGTCCCACAATTAATCAGCTGAACAGATAATTAGCAACTGGGACGTCTGCAAATCTAAACGGAAGAAAGGTTGTGAACTGCCCACTCAAGAATCGCCTCCTCTATACCAGACTTAGTCATTGGGGGAACAGGAGCAAAGCACGCCACATGGCCCACTGGAAAATCAATTCTTTCCAGTTCTCTTTTTATCCCCATGCCTGTGTCCTTCGGTGGTTCAATAAGACCAACAAGGGAAACAGAGGACAAAGACAGAGAACGCAAAAATGAAAGGGCATAGAATATCTGTTCATCAGTGGGGGGATTTAAGACTGATGCTACTCCAGGACATTTGGATGAAAGTAAAAGAAAAAAAACAACCTCACACTGGCTGTTTGGGAAAGACTTCTGGCCTGGCCTTCATCTTTTACGAACACACCAGCATATGCTACTGCGCTTTAGACAGCTCTAAAAACACCAGCCCCCCTAATCAATACTTTCTGAGTGTGCCTGTGGGTTATCGGCATCCACTCTGAGGGAGACCGTGTTTACTTGGGGGAAAAAGGAGAAAATAGCCTAGACATGGGGAGAAGATAAATGCCCTCTTTCCCTGCTCTCCAAATATAACAAACATGCTTCAGGCTAATTTGCCCCTCTACTTCAGAAAGAAAAGTACGGTGCTTCATGGGAGCTGGGGAGCAGCTACACAGCATCCTTCATTTCATTCTTCTTCAGAAGTAAGACTCCCTTTCTCTTGGCACAGAAGATTTTCTCGAGTTCTTTCTTTTTTTGGTCACTCTGTTGCTCACATGGCCACAGCACACACTCCTCATGTGCACAGGTCTCTCACTCTCTCTGATGTGGTTTGGGTGAGATATACTATTGTCTGCAATCCACTCTTTTTAAATGGTAAATGGTAATTATGAGTAATTTTTTGTTTATGACTCTATAATTACGATTTACTTTGCTGTGTCTTACATTTTTCTCTGGAATTTACAGCGATAATATTCCCGTTTTTATATTAAAACAACTGAACATCAAAAAAAAAAAAAAACCCTGATATACAGCAACTGCTAGTAAATGGTTGTCATTTGTGTTAATAAGCGTACTAGATCCATATATACATTCCATATAATTTTTTAGCATTGTGGATGATGTCAAACGCAAATATTATAAATTCTGTCCCAGGTCTTCCTCTGTATTAAACACGGAAAACACTCACTTTCGATACTATAGCAAAATTATTTCCTTCTCTCTCTGTTTGTCTCTCTCTCCGTCTCAGAAGAAGCATGTGAAAAAGCAATAAAAGACATACTTTTAAGAAGATTAACAAGTAGGTCATTTAGAGGCATATGAGTGATACAGAGAGCTTTGCTCAAATAAAGCAATGCACAAATAAAAATAAATAAATCTAAGCAAAACACTGACTGTGCCCCCTATAGAAGATCTAAGCATTGGGGGAGCCTGTACATCAGCATTATGCATATACAGACCCTGCAAAGAAGCTAAAACAGAGCATATGCACTTTAAAGGGATAATTAAAAAAAAAAAAATTTGGAGAGGCAAAATCATGGCTCTGTGTGAGCACAGCTACATTAAGTTCATCACAAGGTATGTTGAATTATCTACACTCAAGGTTTTAAATACACACTGATGGGATTTAACCTGTGAGTAGATTCACTGGAACTGTAGCTCAAACTGGTGCTCATATTGTGAGCTACCAGATAAGAGTTTCTTTCTTCGAACAAGAACAAGGAACACACGTTATTCACAGCTTTTTGTACACAAGACAATCTGTCCCCCCAACCCACCAAAAAAAGAGCACATGTACATCCTCCCTCAGTTGTAATCCTCTCAGTCAGCACAAAATGCTTTTAATTCCCAAAGGGATTTTTTTCATAGATACTGTCTAGTCATAATAATAATCATTAACTGTGTCAACATCAAAAACATCTACTCTGCTGAAAGGCTGAATGTTTTCTGCTGGTGTGTTTAAAGCAATACTTTAGATTGTTTTCTGTTCTATGCCTCATATTAGCAGAGTATGGTGGTTATCACTACAAATTATTTTCTTTTCATGTGTTTACCTCCACTCAAAGCTCTGGAATCCTAAGGATGTGCAGCTAAATAGCAATAAAAAGCAATATATTGTAAATTACATATTTCTAACATTAAATCAACATTGACAAAAAAAAGAGTAAGACAGAATCTTAAAATTCCAAGAACTGAAAAAAATCCAAGGTCTTGAAATGTTATAAATATTTAAATATATTATACAAATTGAAATTCTTCATTCTAACAACGAAGGTCTTAGGATGAGAAAGACATGATACGAGAGTGAGTCAAAAATAAAAAATCCTTAAAACTGCGAGATAAATTAGAACTGAACTGAATTTCGTTCTAGAGGAATCCGGAGACTGGTGCACTGGACAACTTGCATTGAATGAAATGGAGATTATGACACCTATTTGCAATAAACAATGCAAAATAAACAAATATATATGGCTTTCATTTTATTTACCTTCATAGATTTTCTAACTCTTATTTAATTTTTATTTGACATTAATTCATGCTGGAGAAGTGTAATCAGAATTTATTCCAGTTAATAGCGCTTGTCCTAAATTGTTGTGGTATCCATGGGCTGTCAGTAGTCACAACTCCATGAAGACAAATCAAGGTTTATAGCTTAAAAATACTTTGAACTGAAGAAATAATGAAAGCATTTTACAGCACACCCAAACCCCACTGTCTAGACGTAATCTGTTCAGAAACTGGATCTATTGCAAATATCTGAAATATCTGTATTGTTTTAATGAAAAAAACCTAACAAACTACAATTCAAGCACTAAAAACAACAGTCAAATACAGTTATTTATTACTACTATTAAGACTACTATGACTATTACTACTACCACCATGATGATGATGATGATGATGATGAAGATGAAGAAGAAGAAGAAGAAGAAGAACCCTACTCCACTCTCTTGATAACTCTCTTCTCCTTAGTGTGAGCTCTCTAGGTCTCGCCACTTTCCTCTCAGTGAACTGCTCCAACAGATTTAGGACCTACTTTGCGGGTTTGCAGTCATTTATCAAGAAGTTCACAACATAAACACAATGCATATGCTTGCCACACCTGGATCGGATGCCAGTCCACTGCAGGACACAACACAGTCAAACACTTATTCATATCTATGGGCAGTGTAGAGTAGTTCAGCCACCTACTGGCATGGTTTTGAGAGGTGGGATGAAACTGGGGAGCCTGGAGGAAACTGGTATTAAAAACCCAAACACCAAATATGTAGAGTCTGAATATGTTGCAGTTTGGGTGTTTTGCATAAAAGATTATTGACTGCATGAACAACCGCACTTACTTTAATTGGTTAATTTAAAAACTGTTTTTGTTAAAGACAGGTAGGTAGGTAGTTGTTGGGTTGAAAAATGCTTGTGAATTACGATACTTGATATGCTAAAAGAGATTAAAGAAATCAATAATGTTAGATGCGGGAGGAGTGTCTGTATTACCACTTCGTTCTGAATTCATCCATGACTAGCAGCTCAATCTTTCAATCTTTCAATCTATTCCAACATCCTTTCACTAATGACAGAATTCACTCCATCTATGTTAACGAGACTGATTAATGGCTGGTGCTGTAGACTGGTAGTGGAATAAAATGCAATGATGGATGGAGTAGGAGGCAGAAACAGACAGCAGGAGAAGTGATAATGTCTTAGAGCAGTGGTTCTCAACCCGGGGGGCGGAAGGGGGGCGCAAACTGTTTTCAAGAGCAAAAAACCCCAAAAACACAGACAGGACATCTAGCGACTTTCTGAACAAACCTTAGCAACTTTCCAAATGTCGCCAGTACTGTTCTGCAAGTGCGAGGTCTTGCTTTCACGCTGCACTCACACTTCTCTCTGCGTCTGCTCTGTTCAGTGAGTGTCTGAGAGCCGGAGATTTAACAATGTCATGGATAATGAGACGCGCCCTTCATCCCAATTTACATAATACGTATGTCAATGTTTTTAGGATGCAAGATGAATGGAATGCAACATGTTTTACATGTAAAATAGTACACGTTATTACAGCCTAGCTCTTTTGTTCAAAGTAGTTATAGTGTTCATAAACATTTTTGATCATTCATATTCCATACCTGTCCGTTATATAGTTTTAAAAAAGTCATAAAAAAAACCCAAAAGTTATTAAAATTCATTTTTAAAAAAGTACAAAAACACAAAAGCAAAAATCTATCTATCTATCCATCTATCTATCTATCTAAAACAGATTATAGTTTAGGAATATATAGATTTTATATGGAATAGATAATCATTATACCTGGTCTCCACCAATATTGGGGGGTTTGCCACATGATAGGGGAGGCTTGGGGGGTGCTTTAGTTACAAAAGGTTGAGAACCTCTGTCTTAGAGGGATAAGGAAAAGGCACAAAGTTGGTAACAACTGCCTTGTTAGATACACACATACAAGGAAAAGATAAATTCAGGTTGCATGAGATGTAGTGGCCTATCAGTGCCGTGTTTCTGTTTCTGGCTGGTTTTGATGCAGAGCATGAGGGAGAAAGAAGCAGAGGTGTACTGATGCAGGGGTTCGAGAAAGTAGGTCATATTCATACACACATGCGCTAAACCCGCCTCAGCCACACCAATGCTTTTCCAATTCCCCTCCACCACCAACCCAACACACACACGCGCACACACACACACACACACACACACAGAGACACACATATATTATATATATATATATATATATATATATATATATATACATATATATCAATGGAAATCACCACACTTTCAACAAATAAATGAAGGAGTAAATAAATATAGGAGTCAGTGGGTGAGCAGAAGGACATGAATACATATGAGCAACCACAGATAACAACAGATTGTAATAATGTATAGTACATGTGAGCAACCACAGAAAATTATGTATTGTTCTGAACCAATATGTTGATAGAGTAAGACCAGCTTGATGTAGGGAATGCCACTCTGACCTAAATCAAGCCTTGTGAGAATTGCAGCATAAACATAACTGACCACTCAAACTTGTATTTACATTAAAGGGCATTCAATTAGCTGATTATTTGAAAACTGAATTATTTAAAGACCACACACACGCACACAAACACACTAGATGTGCCATTAGCATTCTTTGCCTGGATAGCTTACTAATGGACTAATATCAGTCGAGCATGGATTGACTGGTTGCTATGGGAACTGCATCTGCAGCAGAGATGGAGAGGTGGGGTGAGAGAGTGCAAGAGAGTAGGAGGGTGTGAGGTAGAGGAAGAAACCAGGCATGGAGAAGAGAAGAAACGGGGGAGGGGTGATGAGATAGAAAGGATGAAGGAAGTGAGTAAAGGAGTGAGGGGGAGGGAGAGGAAGAGGAAGAGAAAGACAAGGGGAGAAGGAGCGTAACTCTTTGGAATCTGTATTTGGGATTCAGCACAAAGAATGACCTTGCTGAAGGATACCTGAGCTGAGGCCAGCATGCTGATGACACACTTTCCCTGGCACACAAAGAGCGATCACAGTGCTGGAATCACGTTTACGGAGACACACTGAGGAATTTATATATATATATATAAATTCCTCAGTATAAATATATGTGTGTGTGTGTGTGTGTATATATATATATATATATATATATATATATATATATATATATATATATATATATATACACACACACACACACAATAATAGTAATATTCATTATATATTATATTTTCAATATAAAATTATATAATATTTTATATATGTATGTGTGTGTGTGTGTGTGTGTGTATATATATATATATATATATATATATATACACACACACACACACATATATAAAATATTATATAACTTTATATTGAAAATATAATATATAATGAATATTATTATTATTACTACATATTATTACATATTATTCAGCGCTATATATATATATATATATATATATATATATATATATATATATATATATATATATATATATATATATATAATTATAATATTTATTTATTTATTTCACTTTTATGCAATAGACCTTAGTTAGACATTTAGTTTTTTTTAAATTCACTTCTCATCACTAATCAGGTGAAATGCTGTAAACCTCTGCTCAAAAAAATGTTTAAGATTACGCTAACATAAAACCGAAGTGAATCTGGTGCATGCTGTGTATAAATGCATGTTATAGGCGACTCAAACTCACAGCTCAGACAGAGATGAAGTTGGTGTGGAGTGATGTTTACTGTGAACCGAGCCACTCTCAAACACTGAAGAATATATGATCACTGGTCAGATATACATTACAGCACAGTGAAATTCTTTTCTTCGATATCCCAGCTTGTTAGGAAGTTGGGGTCAGAGCCCTGGAGCAGGAAGGGTTAAGGGCCTTGCTCAAGGGCCCAACAGTGGCAGCTTGGCGGTGCTGGGGCTTGAACCGCAGACATTTTAAATCCAATTAAGGCCTTATTTCTACATTAAGGAATTTAAGACATTTTAAGGATTTGCGGACACCTTGTACAAAGCTAAGAAGGATGGTTTACCAGCTACCAGGATTCTGTACAATAGACACGGTATACCCTCTTAAAATCAGTTCTTAGCTTTCTAAAAGGAATGTATTGGAACTCTTACTGAGAGAGAAACACCATGTTCTGGGATTAGTAGATTCCTCTTAAGCTTAGTTCACACTACACGATTTAAAGCTGATTTACAAGTCGCCGAGCAATCAGCACTCGATCGTTATGTGTGAACTACTCAACAACGCCTCGCCGATCCCCGCCGACACATTGCCGAGGCGTCACCAAGGCCACACAAATATTTGGCATGCTAAATCACAAAGGGTACCCCGCGTGTACTAATCCATTCTTATATCTACTTTCGTTGTCTTTTCTTTTTTGAGGTTTCTTCAGCACAAATCATCGCACAAACAGCTCACACCACTTGTGTCTGTCCTACATCCATCTTTAAATAAACAACTCCTTTTTTGCGCGTAGTTTTCACATCATATATCCGTGTCACTTCTTGTGTGTGTTTTCGTGACAAAATGTAGTTTGGACACCAGACAAGAGTCATCGGGTGACAGAGTCATTGTCAGATAGTGTAGTGTGTGACCCCCTGTCACTGAGCAACCATGTAGTGTGAACACCACAACATTTCAAGACTCCTGATGCCAAGGCAACAAGTCGTGTAGTGTGAACAGCACAGCGATCTGCCGACGCTGAAAGTCATGTATAGTGTGAACTAGCCTTTAGCTAAGAATATTTATTTAAAAAAGGAAGAAAGAAAGAAAAAAGGAATGTACTGCATCTCCTATACAAAATCCTTGGAGATCAAACCCTCCT
Organism: Ictalurus furcatus; assembly: GCF_023375685.1. Lineage (NCBI taxonomy): Eukaryota > Metazoa > Chordata > Actinopteri > Siluriformes > Ictaluridae > Ictalurus > Ictalurus furcatus. Next base: position 13,764,628 of record NC_071267.1, read on the forward strand.
TCATAGTTTTGTAAACTTTAGGCAAATAGCAGCTGTAGGAGTGGTTGGATGTTAGTTTAGCTTTTGTTAGTTTAGTTAGGTTCCCCTTAACATAGACAAGAATTACCCACGAATTCGTACATTCACACAAATGACACTGCAAATGACCAACCACAAATTAATGGCTAGAAGGTTTCAATGCCAATCAGAGATTTTTACACATATTGGTCTCTGGAGTTGGTGGGGGGGGGGGGGGGGGGGTCGGAGACAAACAAGCTTATTGTTAGTTTCTACTCAAATTTGTTCATTCAAGAGTGTATACGAGATATTACATGAAAGGATGCATAATTCAATATTCTATTCACAACACAATGCACTAAAGTTTTTTTTTTTTAGTCTTTATTACAACAAGCTGGAGAGTGGCTCATTTTCAGCATCAAAAATGCGGGGTGCACCATAAAACACTAAGAGTAATAACTGTAGTAAACATGATCAAAGGCTGAGTGGAAAGCAATAGAGCACAAGTCAACAGTGAAAGAGACACTGGTACTGCAGCGGGAGAGGCTGGGACATAGGGAATAACAGAGTGTGAGGCAGGTGGATATCAGAAACACACACTGGTGCAGCACAGTCCCAAATCCATGACTGTGCATTTCTGTTACATACAGTAACTACTTTTGATTATTTTGGTTACCATTTTGTCAGCATTCCAAGAGTACTGAACAGGGTAGACAATCACCTGGACAATGCAATCATTACAGAGTTGTCACTCAAGTCAGACAACTGAGAATTTGAAAATATATTCTAACTAAATTCGAACAAATGGTGTATCAGGCAATGAAGCTTGTCCGTTGTTAAACTAACGTTATGTGCCAAATGTTACCACCCAACAACATTCAAAGAAGTCACGGACACCATCATGTAATAAGAAACCAACATAAGTATGGACAGTTCTAGATTCAGATTAATCACACAACCGTGCCATAATGTACTGTCTATGTACTGTCTGTTGTTGCAGTGGTGGCTCAACGGTTAGGGCTCTGGGCACGCCTGGAATACATGTAACGGCGTTATGTAATCAGGATACAAAAAACTGGTAATTGTAATCCGTTACAATTACGTCAAAAACCAAAGTCATCAGATTACAGGTACATTTTGTTAAAAAAATGGGAATACTATCAGGATTACATTTTTTTTTCATTTAAAATCACAGAAATTAAATGTTTTGATTAAAAAATTTGCAGGTAATGTCCTTTTAATTATGTGTTCTGTGAGGAGTAGCCTGTCACATAATTTGTTGTGTTGACGTAATAAAATGAGACGCTGTGCATGAATGTTTCAGAAGAGGGGAAAAAAGCAGTTTCACCGAGTTCAAATTCATCCAGAGTGCTAAAATAGGCACGGGGAAAAGCGAGGATCAGATTTCCGCGTCTGAAAGACATGTCAAAACGAAAAATATCAGACTTTTTCAAACAATCCTCATCTCTGTCAAGCACCAGTGCTGATAGCACACCTGCTAATAAAAAAGCAGGCTCCAGTTGTGCCTGCATGAGAGAGAGAGAAAACTACGGAGACACAGAGGACCATCTTTGAAAGCCTAAGTAAAAGTGCAGAAAGGCATTTTAAGACTTCTTGGATTCAAGACTTCGCAAGGCTCAGGTATGATCATCACACACAGAAAATGTTTTGAGACTTTTGTTCCAAAGCAGGCAGAGAAATAGTGGGGAAAACGGATTTCATTACCAGAATGAACCATTTCAAGAAAGAGACCATGAGAAAACAAGCAGTGTGTAGTGTATGTGAACTACAAGATGTTCAGTTCCCACTTTAAGTGAACTTGGATGAAAATGCTGACACTGCAAAAGGAGGCCAGACATACACATGACAGGATGACTGAAAGTAAGTGTTTTAAAAATTTTAACTGTAAGTTCATTCTTATCTGGCACTTTAAAAAATAATTTGGTGCCCTTTATTTATTTATTTATTTATTTATTTATTTATTTAATAACAGCCAATGGCTCCTTAATAGATTTTTTTGTCTAGAGCCCTGTTTTTGACTTAACACAATATAGACAGCTGCATGATTATAGTTCTGATTCTCTCTTGAAAGTTGTGACTCACATGAGCAACAAATTTATTCATTTTATTACATTTAGATTTATTCATTTAGCAGACGATTTTATCCAAAGTGACTTACAAATGAGAATTAAAACAAATCCAAACACTGAACGTTTTTAAGCTCTAAATAAATCATAAATATTGCTTTTCTCTTGACTTTATTTACATATGTGACCTTATCCGAAAATAATCAGATTACATTACTTTCATATTGTGATACTTGGATTATGTTACAGATTACATTGATTATGAAGTAATTTGTAACTGAATACATTTTTAAAGTAATCCTCCCAACCCTGGCTCTGGGTTACTGTTCAGAAGGGGTTTCAAGCCCCAGCACCACCAAGTTGTTACTTCTGGGCTCTTGAGCAGGACCCTTAACCCTATCTGCTCCAGGGGCGCTGTATCATGGCTGACCCTGCACTCTGACCCCAACTTCTTAACAAGCTGGGATATGCAGTATTTATTTTTTTTTTTGACTGTGCTGTAAAATTTATGTGACAAATAAAGGCTTCTTCTTCAAAAAAGTGCTAAGTAAATTCCATCTAAAAATGGCCAGCTGCTACTAAATCTAAACACTCTACATCAAACCTCTTTAATGTCTATTTTGTTGGTAATGATGGTGGGTTTTCTACTTGATAGTCTTACTAACCACACTTCTAATTATAGTTATATAGTCTAGCATTTAAAACGTTACAATAAAAGACCATGGAAAATTAAGCTTTACAATGACTTGGTCAGATTTCAGAATGCCATGAACCTCTCAGCATTTTTCTTCAAACTATTAAGCACATCTTGGGGTGGCACAGTGATACAGCGGGTAGCAATGCCACCCACACAGCTCTAGGGCTCAATCCTGAGCTCTGGTTACTATCTGTGTGGAGTTTTACGTTTTCTCCATGGCTTTTGTCTAGGTTCTCTGGTTTCGTCCAACCTCCCAAAGACTCCTGAAATTGGTGTGTATAAGTGTGTGACTGTATGTGCGCATGGCGCCCTGCATTGCACTGGAATCCCATTCAGGGTGTATTCCTGCCTCGCATGCAGTGTTCCTTAGGTATGTTGTGGATCAACTGTAATCCTGACCAGGATAAAGTGGTTACTGAAGTTGAATGAATGAATAAACATAGCTTTCATTGAAAATCTCATAGCTGTTGGTGTGCGCACAGTGATATGGATGGCCCATGACACTGGAACTGGCAATTTTTTATTTTATTTATTTATTTATTTTATAGCTATGTGCCTAGAGTGAATGAGGTTGAGATGACCCACTTGGTGGCCTGCAGAGCCTAGAGTTTTAGTATTTGACCCATTTTTACATCCTCTATATCTTAGAATTATGTATAAAAAAAACCAAAAAAAAAACATTTTTACGAATGCACCTGGAGGAAAAATGAGACTGGAATGCTAACAACATGATTCATTACATCGAAAAAGTGTTACAATAATACAGAGTTAATGAATTCCTGTGGTAAATTGGTTTCTCACAAGCTTTTAGATTTAGTGCCAGATATCAGTGGAGATGGGGATCTTGTTCAGCTGTCTGCACGTGGGAGCTGAGAGGAACAGAAACCAAAGAGTTTTGTGAACAGCCCAGTTTAAACACAAACTGAAACAGATTCAGAGCAAAATCTCGCAGCAGGATTCTTTCACTTTGGGAAAAGTTGCAGAGGTAAACAGTTCAGTGGAAATACTTTATTGACTGCAAAAACACAGTCAAAAGAGTCAAAAGTGTTTCACCTCAGCTTACAAGTCAAGATTTCATATGAAAATGGTTGACAGAATAGTGTACAGTGTCCTGTATATTTCACTTAGTAACAGCTGACAGGTTACTGAAGTCTTTCTTGAATAATGCAGTGTTGTGGGATGTGTGTATGTGAGCAGGCTGCAAGAAATAATAAAAGAGAGAACATACAAGAAAGAGAGTGCAAGTGAGTGCAAGAAAGATGCAGTACATCTTTCATGGTGCACATCTCAACGCCTAGCATCCAGCTAAACATAGAGCTGCAGCAGCACTAAATAATTTATTTCCACCAGGAGGAAGAGGAGAGAAAGCAAAGGAAGTTCAAAAAGCAGAGAGGAAAAGTGAGGACGGTGGCAAAAAAAAAGGGAAGAGTAAAACACGGGAAAAAAAGAGAGCTAGATCATGACAGAAATATAATCCACTATTTTTGTACAAAGCAGGGAGCGTTATCAGCGACGACAGTGCGGCATCACCAGAGATAAGAGGGTTATGTTCTTACCCACATAGTCTTTCATTCAGATTGATTTGGGTTAGATAGGATGCTTTGGCAGTTATTCATCGCCAATTAAAAGCACGATTCTGCTTGCAGTTATTCTGCATCTTGTTTATTCAGCACAAAATCAAAGGAAAAGGAGCACTGTGCCTCAGAAAAGGACTCAGAGATATGATATACAATACCATCTAAACTGCTTAAGAGTACCAAAGGGCTACAATTAATCCTGGTACAAGATAGGTTATATAACACATGGCATACATATCACATACATACGACCATGGCAGTGTGTGCTACAGGGAGAGAGGCTGTAGCTGCTTTGCAGGCTTTGCTAAATAGGCTAAGGCTGCTATGATGGTGGTGAAGGAGAGCTAAAGGTTAATTATGTATCTACAGGGAGCAGCATGTAGTCTCTGAGCAGAGTCTTTTGCTCAGCACATGTATCATCATTACTCAGATAGACACCACCACAGAGAGGGCATCCTACCTCTGGTCATTAGCACAGAGCTGTAATGAAAGTGTTTTCCACACTGGAGCTATTCAACCTGTGTTTAAGACTGTTTAAGGCTCAAGTTCAAAACATGGGCTGACATGATGTTAAAGGAAAATAATCAATGACCAGGTGATGTGATACAGCCCAATGCAAAGGGGAAGTGTTTTAATCCAATATACTGCTGCAATTTGCTAATAATTGATTATTCTTTTTATTATTATTATTAATTAATGAATTAACAATGTTTTTTAGCCGATTAAAGTTACATTTAATGTTGTGGAATATCCACAAGACAATAAATGTTAAATAAGTATATGTTTATAGAAAGCTTTTTGTTTTGTTTTTGATGTGTTGATTGTTAGGCATTATGTGGATCAGTGAATGAATTGTTACTATAGAAATGATAATGTATTAGAACAAGTGAATAATATAACCCTGTCAGCTGAAGTAGAACCAGAACTACTGTCAGTTTTATTTAAACAAATGCTTTAAAAATATGCGGAACTGCCAGTATATTACAGTGCCCTTGACTAGTATTGGCACCCTTGGTAAATATGAGCAAGGTGGACTGATTTTTTATTGTTTAGTCTTTATTGTTGAACCTTTTGATCTTTTGTTATAAAAAATAAATAAAATCACAAAAATACTCTGCTCTCAAGGATATCAAACAATTGCAAACAACACAGATTTATCAAAAAAAAATTGTGTTAAATATAGGTGTGCAACAATTATTGGCACCCCTATGCATTCATATGAAATTTTTTTATTTGATATTTAACTTTTTTTGGTACACCTAGTTGACTAGGAACAGGATATTGTTCAACCATGACTTCCTGTTTCCTATGTGTATAAATATGAGGTACGAAATTTCCCTATTCATTCATAACAATGGGTAAGACCAAGGAATATAGCTGTGATGTGCGGCAAAAGGTTGTTGAGCTTCACAAAATGGGAAGTGGCTATACGAATATACCACAAGCACTGAAAATACCCATTTCCACCATCAGGAAAATAATTAAGAAGTTCCAGTCAACTGGAAATGTTATGAATCAACCTGGAATTGGGCGTGTGTCTATATTGTCTCAATGCACTGAAGAGGATGGTTCGAGTGGCCAAAAAATCTCCAAGGATTACAGCTGGAGAATTGCAGAAGTTAGTTGCATCTTGGGATCAGAAAGTCTCCAAAACTTCAATCCAAAATCACCTACATCACCACAAGTTGATGTAACTTCAATCATCTTCAGTTTGCCAGACACTACTGGAACTTCAAAAGGGAATGGGTTCTATTTACAAATGAAATCATTTTCACCAAATGATTTTTCATTAGCTTTTTGGCAATAAACACCAGAGGTGGTTTTGGCACACACAGAGAGGTAGCCATATGGAAAAGTACCTCATTCCCACGGTTAAATATGGTAGTGGCTCTTTAATGTTTTGGAGTGGTTCTTCTGCCAGAGGATCTGGACATTTTGTTACGATACATGGCATCACGGACTCTACAGACCTCAACGTCAACTGATAGTAAATTAAAACCTGATTGCCTCTGCCAGAAAGCTTAAAATGGGCTGTGGTTGGATCTTCCAGCAGGACAATGATCCAAAATATACTTTAAAATCAACACAAAAATGGTTTACTGACCACAAAATCAAGGTCCTGCCATGGCCATCCCAGTCCCCTGACTTGAAACCCAAAACCTGTGGGGTGAACTGAAGAGGAGAGTCCATAATTGTTGCACACCTATATTTAACAAAGAGATATATATATATATATATATACATAAAAACCTGTGTTGTGTTTGCAATTGTTTGATATCCATGAGAGCAAAGTATTTTTGTGAATAATTTTTTTAACAAAAGATCAAAAGGTTAAACAATAAAGACCATTTTTCACAGTCTTCTTTGCTCGTATTTACCAAGGGTGTCAATATTAGTTACCTAAGCTTTAAAAAGTGATGTGCACAAAAATGATAGAGGAAAAAACACAGGTCTGTCAAACCAGGTCTGAGAGCCCAGAAAAAACATTTCTGAAGTGTTTTAACCTAAGCAAGTCTCACAGAAAAGATGCACTTTCATTCTAACTAGTACCTAAATTCATACCAGCATTTTTGACACCTTCTGCAATCATATTTAGTCCATTTGTTTTATCACTGGTAGCAGCTGTTAGAAAGAACAATCCTATAAGCCGCTATAAAGACAGTTTATAATTGGATATGCCACACTATCTTGATTTTATTAAATTCTTTATGAAAACATAAATTATGTAAATAATGATATCACAGCTTGAGCAATAGCTTTAGAAATGTTTGAATCGGTTTCCGCTGCAAGTTATTAGTTACAGGGTGTCCCCAAATTCTCCATACATATTTATAGTAAAACGTCTGCCAAAATTTTTCATACTTAGTTTATATTATATACATATTTTCAGATAGCCTTTAAGAATTCCTTTGACAAAAGAAGAAGGTATTGAAATCATTCTTATGGCTGGATCTGGAAGCTGTCGCAAGGTTGCGATGGACTTTAACAGGAAACATGGCAAAGCACATCACACACGACACTGTTGCCAAACTTATTAACAAATTCAAAAAGACTGGACGTGTTGCAGACCAACTGAGAAGTGGATGTCCATGAACATCCACTGATGACGGCACAACCAACGTGGTGCTGGCAAACATAGTCCCCCATGTATGGAGACTTTTGGGACACACTGGAAAAAATATTTTTAAATGAACTACATTTTCAAAAAAATATTGGATACAAAATCAGGCATATAAACCCCCCAGCGTTAAAACACTATTTTCACATATACAAATACATTACAGTGTAAATTCTCATGTTCAGATATACCAGACTGTGTTTAAGGTGAGGTCAGCAGGCAGGGTTATCCATGATACAGAGGAATGGAGTAGACAGGGTTAAGGTCCTTGCTCTAGGACCAGCAGCAACAGTAGGTGCTTGGTGGAATGGGGCTTGTGATCCGAGTACAACAGAGCCTTAACTACTTAGCCACACCATTTTATCAGGTTCACCAAACATATATGTACATTTGTCAGCTGCGCCCTGTCGTGTGTATAATGAACTGTCACCATAGGACCACACAGTGTAGATAAAACTTCTTAGGTGATTCTAAGTTCATCTGGTTAATCTTTATGTTCACACAAAGTGCAGCAATATTAGTTGTGGTGACGTGAAGGACAATGAGCGCACACATTACACTAGTGGGGTAAATATCTGTTTGTTTGAGTGCATTTATGCAGCTTTTTAACCTTCTTAATCTCGCTGTCCTAAAATATCCTGTTAGCTGGTATCACTGCACACACACATGCGCACATACATGCACATACATTTGTCTTACTATCCTTGTGAGGACCTTCCACTGATATAACTGATTAATGCTATGCCAACAGATAAAACTACACCTAAACATTACCTTAACCTGTTGAGGTTAAGGTAAATGAAATGTTTGGGCTCTTTCAGTTTTTGTAGATAAGCAGTTATCCTTGTGGGGACCAGCCAAATACTCTCACAAGTTCAAAACTTTCAGATATTCCTATTCTTGTGGGGACATTTGGAACAAATAAACATATAAAAACATGCCCACATGTGTATCACAATCTATATTTAATGCTCAAAATATTCATATCTGTATTCAGATTTAAACACAAAGATTAAAGTGTGGCCTAACCAGAATGATTTTTCAAAAATTAAATATGAACCATACCACACAACACAGAGGTGGTCTATCAGCATGATGTGTGAATTTTGGCTCTGACAGATCCTCAATCTCACTCAGGTTCATATTTGGTCTCAACAGCAGCTGGGAACGATATTAGTTTTTAATCTTGCTTACGCAATTATTACAGGACATATTTTCAGAAATACAAACAATCTAGTAGCCTAATTTAACCACTGCAACGTTGAGCAGGCAGAAAGCATGAATGAATGAATGAATGAACCCTGTAAATGCATCATGCAGAACTCATGTTCACATTAATAAATATACTTGTTCTTTGTCCTGCAAGTTTCATATCTGATTTCTCATTTACATGAAAGTGTTACTTTTCTTGCATTCCCAGGATCCCAGTCTGATGCACACCTCTAATCACAACCAGATTTCTGGCAAGCTGTCTAAAAAAATTTATTTCCAAATATTGTATTCATATGCTGTTACATCCCTGATTGTCTAGCTTGCCAAAAAAAACAACAATTCATACGTCACACTCCCCCTCACACTGCCTCAGCTGAACTCTACTATAATCACTGTCTCAAGAAACACCGTGCCATTAGTAGTATTTCTAGTGTGTCTCTGTGAGCCACATGTATCATGATTCCCTTCAGTGTGCTGCAAAAGAGTGAGAATATGGGTGTGAGGAGGTCATGGCCGTGTGAAGAGGCTGACGGGCTGATATGTGTGCCAGTGTGCACTGGTTTTGCCTGAGCTGGTACCTTTTGAAATGGCTGAGCAGGATGCCAACCAGTTCGCCGATGCGGCTCTCGCCCACTGGCACCATGCCCTGCAGGCACACGATCAGGTCCCGGTTGTCCTTGGTGTGGAAGACCACCAGCTGGTCCTTCCCTGGGGACACACTCACGCCCGTCACCTGGGAAAACAAGAGCATGGTGAGAGGGAGGGTGAAAACAGACCACAGTCTAATGAGCTCTGCTGTTGTTTTCCCTGAATGTGGAAGTGCAGGCCCAGCATTCTGGAGTCACACTCATAAGGGACAAACACAAGACCCGAGAACAAAAGAACCGTCCAGGGATTTTTCAACCTAATGTTAGTCCACCGCATATGTAGCTTATGGGTGATTACCACAGACGACAATTTTGACATTACTAACCTGTACTGAGAAAAGAACAGAAAACCTCATTTACAGTGGCCAGTAATTAGATATTAAAAGATGCAAATATATCAGAAAAATTCTGCACTTAACACTGTTTGCATGTACACTTATCGTTAAATAAGAATTTAAGATGGACATGTGAGAATGCCTTAACTTATTTATTTTTATTGTATTTATTCACTTTCCAACACTGGATATATATCACAAGACTGAAATATCCACGAAAATGTTCTGCAAAAACCTTTTGTTTCACATAAATTATTGATGCTTTTAGACTTTCATTATAATAGAGCTTCAAAGAATGGTTTTCCGTTCATGTCTCAGGACATGTCAATGTGGCAAAATTCTTGCTCTTGGTAATAGTTCATGAGCTACAGATGCCATAGTTAGAGAGTTCCATTTATGCCTTAAAATCTCACATTTTTACTCGGTTATTTATCTGAAGGCACATTATTACACAGTAACTTCCATAAATTATTCAGTAACTACAACAAATAGTGCAGTCTTGCCATACACAATCTTGCATCACAGAACTTGAAAGTGTTGTGTGCAGAAACGGTACAACATGACACTCAAATACAAATTTTGAGATGAGGGGCAGTGAGAGATGAAGCTAGGCTGGTGTTTGGTTCTAGGTGAAGTCTTTAGCATTGTTCATGTTATTCTTTTTCTGACTGTGTCTCTTGAAATTAGCGTGAGGCCGGGAGAGCAGAAAATAATCACAGGTTGGATAACAGCCTAATGGACACTGCAATGGATCAAAATCATTATGAGTAAGCAAGCAGGAACACCACAGCACACTCTGAACACGATTTATCCTCTCTTTCAACTGAGACGATACCATTAAATGATATCAAACAGAGCGGTCGATACGCATGGTTTGTTATTCCTGAAAAAAAAGATGTTCATGTACTGTATGTAGAAAGAAGACAGCTGTTGTGGGCACACTGGATTCATCATTAAAGGATTTAGTCACGATTGGATGTGGTATATATATATTGGATGGTGAATGCTATGGGGAAGTGAGGAGCGGAAAGGACTGCTGGGCAGCCTAGACTATTCTTGTCCTGTACTGCCAGTAATAACCATTGCAGTAATGGCAGTAGGGATCAACAACCTCACTCTCCCTCCCTCGTCCATTCTTGAGAAAAAGTGTTACATAACAATTGACTCTCTTCCACTGTGTGTGTGTGTGTGAGAGAGAGAGAGAGAGAGAGAGAGCCAGGAGAGAGAGAGAAATGTATTATCCTAAGATCCTATATCTATCGACTCATTTTCAGCTCACCTCCTCTTGTTTGACCATAATCTTTTTCCAGAATCAGTATTATTTCTAAAAACGACCTCGATTTATAAATACAGTTAGCAGCATCAGTTGATGTTTATGATCTTTCCAAATTAAGCATCCAATAAAGTAGGGAATAAAAATAATTGAGAGCTTAGCAGAAGCTATAATAAACTAATACGTCAAACAAAAGGGGAGAGAAAAGACAAATAGACGACTCGAAGAAAGAGCAGAAGGAAAACACAGAGGAGACAAATCTGTGCACATGCCTTAACGCTACCAGACGTCAGCTGATTTCTCTTCCCACTCTGTTGTCATGACAACCCCATCTCCTGGGATGTTGGCATGACAACAGCAGAGAGGAAAATGGATGGCGAGGAACAGGGTAGAATGTTGGAGGGTGAGGGGCAATGCATGGACTCCAGTCAAGATTGTTTGAATCTTTGTTTTAATCTGCTTTTTCCATTTTACGTTTTATAATATAATGCGAACTCTGGTATGCAGAATCCTTTGGCATCACAAATCACCATAAATCATCCTAAAACACTGGTACCGTGATGGCATCATTGCACTGAGTGCCATTCCTCAGTGGAGCGATAAATAAATATGGGGTCAGACAAGGGCTAGTTGGGGCAGACGCTTTTCCCTTTTCAGGAACCATTAAGAGATAATCTCCTCTGACTAATCTTCAATTATTAAACAGCAGCCATATGTACATATCATTCTGCTAAATACAGTGATTAATTTCTCCATTGTAATACAATCAACTCGAATTTCACTCTCTTGATTATTTACTGATTTTTTTATTAAATGCATTTAATGTAAAAATGCATGTGCAATTATGCAGTTTTTTTTCACTCAGATATGGATCCAGGTCTGATGGATATTTTTGTAAGGCTTTTCTACAGGATAGAAGGTCGAATACACAGCCTGTAGACATACTTTGTGCTAAGAACAGGAACCAACCCCCCTCCTTTACTGTCAACCCAGTATTATAGAGCTCTGCTAGAAATATGGCCTCGAGCCCACTGCAGCTCTGAGACAGCCACGCCACACACTACAGATGGATTAGAACTGCAGGTTACAGCTATCCCTATTTCTCACTGGCTATAACTCAGGAATCCACACTGTCTGGTGCTGAATGATTGCGTAAATGCTGCTGTGTGGAGGTCAAGCTTCCAGGTTTAAGCCTGTTTAGTGACAGCTAATCCGCAAGACAGGTGAAGGGCTCAACCTGAGCACTGCGTGAAGCATGATGGACAATTTAATAACGCACAAAGCTGAGCAATGTTATGCTAAACATGTAAGGCATGGTCTAAAAAAAACCTTTTTTCAAAAATGTTCTTCCTTGTAAAATGAGACAAAAACTGACGCACAGCAGGTAGAGATGCAAAAAAAAGACAATCAAATCTGAAAATATAAATAAATCAGGAGTCTACAAAAGATCACAAGACCTGGTTCGAAATATTAAGGAAAAAGATTAAACACTGATACAGTTCTGGTTGGTTTATACAGTGGTTATAAGATGATCAGTTTAGGTTTAATGTTGTGGAATGCCCAGGAAACTGTTCGGAACTTATGTTAAAGTCCTTGTGAAGTGCCTTGAAACGCGCAGCATTATCCGATGTGTTTATGTAATTTCTACTGAAACTGGAAGTCAGGGTGGGACATTGAGTGGCTCCACCCCTTTTAAAATAGCCAATAGCATTTAGCTCACCTCAAAGCCACTGCTAAGCCGTACTTGACCGCTAGTACCATGGATTTTTTATAATGTCTGGGGTGGGACACTATTTAATCGGACAGAAATCTGAAAATCTGATTGTTTTTTTGACAATGACAATAAAGATCAATCAATAAATCAATCAATCAATTTAACTCAACTGAATCATGTCGGATTGGGCCTGAAATAAATTGTATTGGAACTAAAATGAATCATATCGGATTACTAATGAATTGAAGTGTATTGAATCATTACTTATTTACCTGTATCATTTGTGTATGCTAAGCATCAGTATGTGTATCAAATCATCTGAGAAAGGGATTAATTACATGTGTAGTGTGTGTGTAGATATAGATATCTGGATTACGTTTGCAATAAAAGAAAAGAGACTGGTAGTAGATATGTACATTGTACAGTGGGATGCTCTTCATGGGCTTGTACTGTTTCAGTGGGTCCATCTTGTAGAGGTGACGATCAGTGATTAGCAGCGCCCGGTTCTCTGCCTTATTGAAGCGGTTGATCTACAGAAGCAGAATTAACATTAATCGAAAAATATATCAGAATGGAGGAAAGACATCAAGTACAAATATAAGTACATGAAGTAAAAGGTGTGTTGTACCTTGCGAACGTTGCAGGAGAAGAGAACTCTCATGAATTTATCTTTCCTCTGCAGGTCACTGGACACCAAGGTGAAGGAAGATGCTGACTCAGGACTGTCCCGCTTCTGAGCATCAACACACACAGTATAGACCAGTGGAAATAACATTCATTCGTTGTTCAATTTAAGTGTTGTTCTTTGTTTTTAAATTGCTTCATCAACTGCATATAAATGTAACACTGACCAGGTAATTGCCCTCCCAGGCTCTCTGCAGGCCGAGGTCTGCCCTTTGACCCTTCAGGCACTCCAGCGTGGCCACTTTAGCCCTAACCTGCAACATCTCTTCTGGAGACAGGTTTTTAATTAGGGTCCAGGCCCACCACCTTCACCACATACACAAAGAAAAGAAAAATAAAACATTTTACTCAAACAGACTTACAGTACAGAATTATTAGTGTCCCTCAGGAGAAAAATAAGTTTCCCAGTAACCTTCTGGAGAACTTCCTTTCGCCTAAGAGAAATCATTCTCATATATATTTTATATAATAGTATACTCTCTCCAAAACAAACAGCAATATTACTGACACCCCCTAAAGAATATGTAAAATAAAAGGAAACCGATCGTTCATAGTCAAAACAAGCTCAGCCATTTATACTCAAACTTTCAGAAACTATTTGTCATTGACCAAATATAATATTGCTCACACGACAATTCCACACAAAATTACAGGGAAACCTAAAAGGCTTTCAACAGAAGATAAAAAGAGTTATGGCCCAAGATCACTCAACACTGTTAGACATTACAGGAAGAGGCTCAGTGCTGTTATCCAGGGGAAGATTCACCAAGGGTTAACTGTAGGGGTGTAGATACTTTTGACTCCAGTGCTATGTATAAAATATTGCACTAAAATAAAACAGTTGGAAAAAAAACAAGTAGAACTTGATGCCAAACAGTGTTCACAGGGATGCCTCGTCTACCAACAAGTCCAATCCTTTTGGTAATGAATGTAAATGCCTCAAAATATAAACAGGAAGGAAGCTATCAAAGAAAAACTATTGCAGGCATTTGACCTTGTGGTTACCTTGAACCTGTTTGTACCAGTTACTAATCTAATCAGTTCATGTGCTCATTATGAAGAGAATTCCATATAAATCCAATAACATTTAACTACTTGTTCTACAGGTATCACACCAACGAGAATCTCAGACAGACACAGAGATGGACAACCCAAAAGCATAATGAATAAAAATGAAAGGAATACAGCATCATCATATCTTAAAACACCACTCTACTGTATGTGTTATTCATGTTATTCATGTACTATTTTCCACATTTTTACTTTATTAATTTTACACCTGTATTTTTTTTCCACATTATATAATAATACTGAAAACATTAAGAATAAAATAACCCATATGGAATTATGCCATGATCGAAAAGTGTTAGATCAAAGCTAAAGCCAGATGACAGCTTTGTACCATCTTGGAACACACACATGCTGATCACTTTTTGGCTGCTTTTACAATGTTTTAAATAAAAACTTCTTGCTGAAAGTCTTATCAATACATGCTTCCCCCCCATTTCAACACTATGTCTTTGGAAATAAATTCACATCTACGGTTATATTATTTATATTTGTCCTATAAGCAAATATAAAGCCTTTAGATCCTGTCATACATTAAATCAGGTGTGTTATGTGCTTTGGAAACCAAATACCACACAAGCACAGTCACTTTAACTTATCAACACATCCTTCATGGACCAAGATGAGCGAAATCTTTCATATACGCAAATCGCTGAAATGCTTGGAGGAGGGAGATTCACACCCATAAAAAAAGGTGTAGAGTAATGTGGGTGTAGATACAGATATGAGTGTGGCTGTGGGTGGAGAATTCAGATCTATGGATCTACACACAGAAATGTAAGAGAAACAAGCCTGAGGTCAGTTTCCTTGAACGCTAATGACTGGGTGAGTGTGGAGGCTAACATATGACATCACATGCCACACTGTATGAGTCAAGTTATTACCACGCCAGATCTCTACAAAGGAAACATGCGTCATAGATAAACATGCTGTTAATTATTACTGCTCTAGAGTAGGACTTAACGGTGAGCTAGAGTCATAATCGACTCCTACGTTACAGCAGGGCACCGATTCCCATTCAGGTCCTAAAGCGTGTGCATCTATGTGAGTGTAATACAGCAAGGAATTGAGGATTAGAGATAATGAGTTTTAGTGTTTACTATGGCTCTGACCTGTTGTAGATGTTTCTTAGCGCTTCCTCAAACCTGCGCAGTACTTTGGGAGGTGTGGGCCACTTCACGTGCTTGCCGTGATCCTTCATGCTGCGTACGTTTTGGAAGCGCCGGTGCACCTCTCGGATATAGGACTTGACCTTGTAACGCTGGTATGCGCGCAAAATGATGAGTGCAGCCCGCATGCGACGGTAACGTATTCTAGCAATGGTGCCGCGCCATACCTTTAAGAAAACGAGAGGAAATGATGGAAAGGAACAGAAAACAGACACAATTACAGATTATTATAAATAACCATTACTAATTAAAATCATTACAAAGGTAATGACAGTAGGCGAAAATAAAACAACACGTACATATGCAGATTGAAAAAAACAAATGGTGATCTGTGATGGCCAAAGTGCTCTAGCCCTCGACTTTAAGTATTAACAATACAGGGTAATGGATCTCCAGGGAGCTGTTTAAGCTGCTCAGCTCTCAGTAACGATAGTGCCTGCTCCCTTCTGTCCACAACGACTCACTCACTCACTCGGTGCAGCTAATATGTGCTTGAATAAATGTTTGTATAAATAAAGACATATTGGCACTTTTACTCATTTCTTACACTGCATGAAAAGTAAATATTCATATCTGGATAATCATTAATTAACCTTGCATCAAAATCTGCTCCAGAAATGCCCCAGTCCGGGACTGGGACTAGATTTCCTTTTCTTCCCATTTTTAACGAAGCAAGTCATCAAATATTGAGTCAAGCAGCTAAACACATTTATCCTTGTTTGTAATGTGACCATGACTGGATTTAAGTGCTTATGTAGTTCTTGCTCATGTATATTGTTGTTCAAAGCCAAAACTCATTTTCAAAAGCATTTCAATACAAATAATAATTAAGTAATAAATGGAATCAAAGAAACAAGTGCCTAAAATTATCCAATGACAAAAAGGTTTGCTAGATTTTGTTTTTAAAGGCATTAGCTGAACCTCACACCACATTAATGCGATCATTCTGCTGACTTCCTAAAGCACTAAAGCCCATGCCAAACACTGCACTGCAAGAGTATTCAAGAAACCATTACAAAAGTGTCCTATGGGTGTTTTTCTAAATGTACTTGTTTAGTCTGATTTATGGACTATCACTACAACAAATGTACTTATGTAGTCTGACTCATGCTTAATCTATTACTACACTGAAGAAAATCATTTGTGGTTCAAAATTTCCACTTAAGTTATAAAGCAACATTTACATATTGATATAATATCTATGTCAGTACAGTAAATTAGGTTTGTAATCTATGTGTTTCTATTTAAAACGTGCCACTATTTACTTTTTCTTGAACTTGCATATTTTACTCAAGTGGAAATTCTGCCCTTAATTTAAATACGTTGATCCATGAATGGTTTTGTTCAGTGTAATTGTGAACTGTGCCATCAACATTAATATACTGCAGTGATTTAAATGTAAACCTTTAAGATTTCAGACTCAAGATGTGGAAAAAAGTGCTACATACATATATAAAGAATAATGCTTTACCAATATACCAAAATATGAGCAGGTATTAGTGATGATTACTGGAATAAAAAGGATTTTACCTTCCAAAATAGTAGACAACAATCAGAATTTGCAATTAGAGTTAAAACATTGAACAGACTCTACATCTAATTGAAAGAGAAACATTTAATCTACACGAATAACAGAATCTACACATCATTTTGCATATCCTCCCAACATGGGTCAAAATTGGGTCGGCTACAAATCTAAAACTCGTGATTTTTAAAAAAATTTATTTCAAAGAATTAGCATTTTTGTTGTATAAACCTATAAGTATTGCAGTAATAGCCTAATTTCATTGTTAAGTTTTGGTTTGGAACAAAAGGTCAACATTTGGTTAGTGGAATCAACCAATGACGTTTTGATTTCCAATAGGGGGAACCATTTTCCAGGGAAAAACAGTCACTCCAATCTGCTGCATGCTGGGACAGCAAGAGTAATTAGTCTAATTATTAACATGCAGCCAATGGACATGTGTGGAAAGTGTTGTCTGTGAGTCATGATGCAGGTCAAAGAAACAGCAAGCCACGTCAGCCCAAGCAGAACAACATAGCCTACTATGTTTACATTCTGCACTGACAGCCGGATATGGTCACAGATTTACTATTGACAAAAAATAAATGGAAATAATTAGGAACGGTTGAACAATCCAATCCTGCGATCAGCACTGACTCTGACTCACTTCTATTTAAAACAGCAGTGTATGTTTTCTTAGCAGTTAGATAGCCTTATTAAGAATGATTATTCTTCTATTCTTTCTGTGTGTTAGTTACAGTGAGCGCTATTGTAACTCCCATTTTTATGAGCCTTCTACAAGATCCATAATAAGATTAAATAGGCTGATAGAGATTGCAGAGAAAACTGCAACCATTCTCTCTATGCCCCATTGTATGTGCGTCTCTCCCCCATCAGAGATCGGTGTGAGTCATTGCTCCACACAGTACAATTTAAACCGGCGACACAGTCACGCTACATCACATCTGATCCTGACACTCCTGTCATAATATTTCCTGTTTTGAACCATTACACCAAGATGCCTCCTGTCACTTTAAATTGAAAGTTTCTAGCCAGATATTCATTGTGTGACCAATGAGTCTATGTTGACGATGCAGGAGACATTTAAACAGGAGTGCAGCCAGACGGGCCGTACCCAGGGGAATGTGGGTAAATTAGGCCAGGAGCAGCCCCTGGTTCCCCCTCCCCTACTATAAGCCAGTTGGATTGGTGTGTTAACTACTTCAACACGTTGCTGCATCGCCTGCCTGTGCTTTTATGCTCCAAATTTACAGCCCGGCTGCGGAAGTCTCACTGCAATAAAGTGTGACAGATTGCTATGCTAACTAGCTCTGATGTGGTTTTTAATGGACTCATTGGCTGAAGAGACATGTTAATAGCTAGTTAGCCTTTTGTCAGACACTGGGTTGCATTCACTGGAATCAATACCACTTCACAAAATACCAGATTTACAATCAATCACTGCAAATTCCTCTTTCTTGAGTCATGACAGAACTGCAATTCTTAATATATATATATGCTATTCCGATGCATGCCTTTTGCCTTCAGGTGTCACCAGGCAGTTACAGATGACTGAGAAAATGCGTGCTGGCTTATCATTAATCAGCCGGACAGGCACGCAGTGCAGCAAAACCTCCCCCAACAATCAGGAGTCAAATTCCAGCACACAATTCCTACATGTGGAAAACCTCCTGGGGAATATCTGCGGTTCTCCACAACACACTTGCTGCAAGAACACTGGCCTGATAGCATCACACTTAGATAGTGTGACATGATTCAACACAGGCACAACAGATCCTAACCGCTAATCACCAGAGACTCGGGACGAGTGAGGGAAGAGTAGGAGTGAGAGAGTAATGTTTTTCATAAATCAATAATGCAGGGCTGAGCTGCATGCAACTGTGAAGTTGCCGTGTTTTTTTTTTTTCCTGTGACCTCTAACAGGCTTCTGGAGTGGGTTTATTTGTGTGTGTGTGTGTGTGTGTGTGTGTGTGTGTGTGTAGGGGGGCTGTCATTACTGCAACAGCATGGCCACTGACGCAACTGTCACTGCCTCCACATGCACTAAACACTACTCTCTCTCTCTTCTGACACATAATGAGTAATTAGTCATATGCCTAATTCAAATCAGTCGACTTGTATATTTGACAAACATTAAATCGTTACCACCAATCACATTTTACTAAGAATTCTTCATTTTCTTCATCGTGTCTTATGACAGGACAAAACATTCAACATCCTTAGCACTATGAAAGCCAATGTTTGCTGCTATAGAAAAGATATTTCACATAGAACTACCGGTCAAACAAAATTCTTCCAAGTCATGAGACGTCGATTAACTACTGACACTGAACAACGTACCAATAGCCTCAACAGATTCCATTCAAAATAATGAATAAAAACCATTTTCATCTCTCAGTGAGTTATGCAGCAGACCTTGAGAAGAGCTTACTGAATGGTCTATTAAGCACATTCATTGATTGTGGTCAATGCATTTTTATATTTCTCTCATAGTCATGGCCTAGACTTTGAAATTGGAGTCATACACAGCAAACGTGCTCAAGAGTAAAAAAGAATAATAATAATATTTTTTTTTTTTTTTAAATAAAGGACACATTTAAGAATCAATAACGTTACTTCATTGACCTAGCTTTTAGGGGTGTAACAGTATGGTGTATTGTATTGTATATTTTGATACAAGGCTCTAAATTCGATACGTCTGCATATCGAATGATACATTCAACAGACTGCATAATAAAGCAGGCAATTCATCATAAAATACTGCTTCTATTATTATAAACCTTCCTCTGAAAAAGTGCTTCACTCTTTATCTCAAGTTGAAGAAGAAGAAGAAGGTTTTATTTATATAGCGCCTTTCCAAAGCTCAAGGTCGCTTTACATAGTATATATTAAATACATACAAAACAAATGTAATAAATTGGGGGGAAATTTTAAAAAAATATTTCAAACAGATATGTCTTTAGCTGGGTCTTGAATATAGGCAGGGAAGTGATGTTACATAGAGTAAGAGGTAGTGAGTTCAATGGTTTCAGAGCAGCAACACAAAATGACCTTCCACCTGCAGTAGACAGCCGAAATCTAGATATGGACAAATGGCCAAGTTCTGATGATTTAAGGGACCGAGTAGGGCAGTATGGATGAAGTAAGTCAGACAAGTAGGGAGGGGCAAGACCATTTAGTGCTTTGAATGTTAGAAGTAGTAACTTAAATTGAATACGTAATGCCACAGGTAGCCAGTGGAGATCATGCAGAAGTGATATGAACAGAGCGCCAGGTGGAGGTGAGAACACTTGCATCTAAATTTTGAACATACTGTAATCTTGAAATGTATTTTTTGGGCAAGCCAATAAATAGGGCATTAAAATAATCCAGACGTGAATTGATTAGGGCATGAACTAAGATTTCAGCATCAGTCAGAGTCAGAGAGGATCGAAGAAGCACAATATTATGAAGGTGGTAAAAAGACTTTTACAACTATAGAGTTGATATAAATACACCATATAAAAACACATAAAAACACCAATATTACAGGCAGAGGAAGAAGATTTAACTACTTTTGACTGAAGTAGTTGAACCAATAAACAATATTTCAGTTTTATCATCATCCAGTTTGAAAAAGTTCAGGGACATCCAGTGTTTGATGTCCCTAATACATGCAGTGAGTGAATCAGAAAAAAGATGGCTTATCAGAGCTGGTGGTATGCCATCAGCATAACAATGAAACTGAAGTCCACGCATGCGTATGATGTCACTAAGTGGATACATATAAATAAAATTTTAAAAAAAACAAACAACAGGCTTCTCCTAATCATGCTGTTTTTCATTTTGATTATTAGTATATTAGCTCTGGAGATGGTCAGCAGCATGGAGGAACAGAAAGAGTCAGTTGCTTTGACAAGACGCAAACATAAAAGCATCAAACTTATGCACAGGTGCATTCAAAGCGGCAAATATAGAATGCTTCTCAGTAGTGGAGAACACAGGATTCTAAAACACATCTAATGCTACACACACTTTACAGTACAACTAGCTAACAGCACAATATTAAATAAATAAATAAATAAATAAACAAACAAACAAACAAACAAAAGCCTTGCACTTCAGACATGGACCGAGTCTTTGAGTAGCACCAGTTAAAGCTTGGCTAGAGCGCTAATGCTTAATTAGCTATGCTTTACTTTTATTACATAGGCTTTTGTTTTGTTATATACAGCTAAGAGTCTAAACTGGATCATGCCAACATGATAATTATTAAGTTTCAGTTATTGTACTTTTACTATGTTGAATATTTTAATCAATTGAAAATGGAAAGCAAACACATCAGCACATTTGCTGTATCAGAAATGCATCATATCAATACACCACCATACTGCATTATATTGAATTTGAATTTTGTGTATCATTACATCCCTACTAGCTACATGGATAGCAATCTAACTTGTACACTTAGCAGACGCTATAAACAGTAACATGTGCTAGCTAACTTAAGTCAGTTTAACTCTGCAACTTAAGGCAATTCTACTGTGTGGAGTATTGATAAAAGTCACAGTGTGTCTTATTTGGTAATCTCTTTTGGTGACCTCTCTCAGTGTCCTTTTATTCTGAGCTATTAACAGATGTTCCCACAGCTGAAAGCCACCATTAGCATGTACCACTTGATATTTACATACCAGGTATGAAATTGTTGTTTTTGTCCAAGAAAAAAAGTTTCATGAACATTAGTCCAGGTTATCCCTGCTGAAAAAAACCCCAATAGAAACCCTCATAGAATTTGTAAATGGTTTTAATGGAAACTGTAACGCTCCCTGTGGGTCTCTACAGGTAATTTGTTGCCTTCTATTGGTGGCATGGTAATAATAATAATGGTAAATAGTTTTAATGGTTAGCTGATTGTTTGTAATGGTATCTATAGTGGAAACCATTAGAATTTCACTGATGTTTTTTTCTGTAGGGATAACGGAGCTATATCACTAATATTAGCTCTAAAAGTGGTACACTTACCCAACTGGGTAAACCCTTGGTTCTATATTGAACAATAATATAATTATAGAGTGTTTTCCTATCAGAGAGGATTCTGAGTAGAACACTAAGAACCCTTAACCATCCAAACAACCCTGGATAAATCCTTCATACTAACCAACAGTGTATAGAACTGTTCCCAAAATGAGGACATATTTGTATAATGTATGTTGAGTATTGTACTGCTGGAACAAAAAATGAACACAAACATGACAACAATGCAAAATCATAAACTCAAAAATTAGTCTTTACTCCAGCAATTAGGACTTCGAGAGCTGGACAGCCTTTAAGCAGCGGTTACAAGAGACAATAGTGCACTACTGAATACTATCCAACACAGAAATATATTAAATGGTAGTTTTATGCAGGAATGCTTCTTTGAATAAAAGACTACAGATTTATATGACAAGTTAAAAACGGAAGGATTAGGAAAAGTAAATCCCAGGTGACTGTCAGATATTTGAAGAGGCTTGTTGGGATAAATTTGGATACATCATATATGTCAGAAAAATCCATCACAGGAATTCAAATGAACAGGAAACAGCTCAAGAGTAGCCAGTCACATCAATCATGCTGCTTAGAGCTTTTACATTCTACGAGTAATCCTGTAATATAGCCATTTACAGTAAACGGCATATTTGTGATATTTTAATTCATAAACCTTTGACATTGTAACAAAAATTGTAGCACAGAGGTTAATTAAAAGACTAGCATAAACAAGCAAAGCTTTATTTATCTTCAGATAAATAAACGCCTTTATCTTCAGGCATAAACATATTTTAAAAAAAATCATTTGAAGGACAAAAAGGTTCATGAATAATGCAGAGAATGTTTGTATTTAGTAGCTGCTAATCCGTTTTGCTTTACATGTTTTTTTTTTGTTTGTTTGTTTTTCAAAAGTCATATGTGAGGGGTATTAGCTTTTTTTAGACTTTGAGCATTAGAAGCAGAACAGAAGAGGAACAGCTCAGGGAGGTTTAGAATGGTAGCGTGAAATAAGCAGTGAAGGAGCAGTGAATTGAGACGGACTGAAGGTCAGAGTGAGGCGGATGTGTATGCAAATCACGTCTCTTTTAGCTCAGAGCTCTTTTGCTTGGTTGTAGGCCTGAGAATAGATCAGAGATATACACATCCTGGGGCTGATCCTTAATCAGAAGCGGAAAATCTATTTCTAAAAAATGGAAGCCATTCTGAGAGTCTCAAAATTTTTGTCAGTGAGCTCGTTGAGGGGACGAGAGCCGTGGCACAGATTCTGCCAAATCTCTCAACACGGGTACTCTTGACATAAAGCATTTCAGTCTGCTAGGTGCTGATAAAAGGCCAGATGATATAACACTGACAACAGAGACAAGGAGACATAGCAAGAAGCATGCACACTAATCCACATGAAGATTGCAATGCGCGTTGTGTGTGATTGTGTGTGTTTAGCACCTAGGTGCCCGTCACTCAGCTCAAGCACTGATATTGCACTCTGGTGAGACAGCCATTGCCTGAAGTGAACAGCATGCTTAATAAAGTAGCATCATCCCTGAAGATGGGACTTTATCTCAGGGGCTAAGGAAAAACACAGCGGTGTCAAGCCAATATCTATTTTTGTGAGCCAGCGCATGGCTATGTCAATACAAAGGTCATACAATCAATCTCAAATATAGCCAGAGTGCAGATTCCACACTTTGATGTCTGCAGTGATGTGCAGTATTGTCATACAAGGAATCTTTGTTTTCGGCTTCTGTTTACATTTCTGTTTAGATCTCTGTTCCTTTTCCTTAGGCCAGGGTTATACTTTTAACTATGCGTATGCAAGCAGCAGCATGCATTCAACTTTGTCAACAATTCAACAATCCTGATCAGATAATGTTCTCACCTTCTGCAGAAAGAGGACGATCCTCTGCACCATGTTGGCTCTTTGCTCCTCCAGGCTGAAGATGGTGCGTGGTGTACGGATGAACACCTTGGTCTTGCCATAGGCCACATCATGCTCAAAGCCACACCCTTGAAGCAGACGTTTTACTGCCTCCTGATCTGAGGGCAGGTCATGGTTCGGCCATGTGAACTCAGAGATCATCTTATACCTGACAGGACAGTGGAAAGGGATAGCAGTGAAAAAGTGAACTGAACAAATTATTGTCGTCAGATAAGCACTGATTTTCTTTTACCATGACAAGGTATAAATACAATCTTCATGGTGTCTTTTTGTTTTGTGTTGTGGGGAACAAAGCTATTCTATTTTCAACTTTAGCCATTTTTAGGGGTGTAACGGCACTCAGGACCTCAGTTTGAGGTGAAGATTCACCATTCAAACATGACAATGATCCAAAACACAGTCAGCAAAATACAGCAGTGACTTGTGAATGTGAAGTCTGTGAATGTTTTTATTGAGCGGCTCAGCGAAAGCCTCGACCTGAATCTGACAATGTTTTGTGAGAGGCCAGACAATAGAGTAACAACGACATTTCCCAAGCAACCTTAAAGGCATTGAGACATTCTGCAGAGAGGGATGAAAGAAAATTCTCAAATCCAGCTTGCCAAGCAAGCAGAAACCAATCCATTGTCAAGGGTGCTTCGACAATGAACTGAGTAATAGGTCTGAATACTTGTGTAAGTGAAATTTAATGGGGGCATTGTGGCTTAATGGTTAGCATGTTTGCCTCACATCTCCAGGGTTGAGGGTTCGAATCCCACCTCCGCCCTCCCCGTACTTCAGGGGTTTCCTCTGGGCATTCCGGTTTCCTCCCACAGTCCAAAGACATACGTTGTAAGATGTCTAAATTGTCTAAATTGTCCGTAGTATGGGAATGGGTGCATAAATGTGTGTGCCCTGTCCAGGGTGTCCCCCACCTCTTGCCCTCAGTTCCTTGCGATATGCTCCAGGCTCCCCGTGACCCTGTGTAGGATAACCGGTATGGAAAATGGGTGGATGGATGGATGAAATTTACTCAGCTTATTACATTTTTCGATCTGTATTATTGCACACTGATGAGGAAAACAACATACTGGTAATTCATAGTAAAATAAAAGGAGGACACAATCAGAATACACTGTATGTGATTGAAAATAATGTGGGATAGGTTTCTTTGAAATAATTCCTACAGTGCCATTAGGCCATGCCTCACTAAGTAAGAGATTATAATTCATGCATGTTCAGGGCCTTCTTTTAGTTTGGATACACAGATTTGGGGGAGTGACAGTAAAATATCTCTCTCAATTAGAGTTACTAATAGAGTCTTTATGCAACAGGAGTGTCAAACTGAATCTGATCAGCTCTTTAGAGCTCTGGTACAAGTGTTATAAGGATTTACAGTGAGAACCTCATCTACTTAATTTGTGTGTAATTTGTGTTGTCACGCTTGAGGTCATTAGACTATTAAAAATGGAATCGCTTCTGTTTGAGTCCTAAGCCACACTGCTATGATTTTCATATTGCATGACCAACCCTATTTCTTCTGAGTATAAAATCAGAGATGCACTGACTTCCTGTAGAACTTCCTAATACAAGTTGGACTCACTGCATCACAAAAGCCATCCCAAACTATCATCATCATCATCATCATCTCTTCACCATGCTTTGCATTTAGCCATAAATAAATTGATAGGGTCCGCAGAGGATGCTTACCTCTGTAAGAAGCGAGGGTACGTTTGACGGTTCGCAAAGCCGGCACGGCGCACACGGACATTCTCCAGCAGACCCAAGTATTCTACCTGGTGCTTACAGCGTTCATACTCAAACAGCAGGGGGGACTTCACGTCATTAGGTTTGATGCAGCGCACATAGTACGGTTCCTGTACACATCATCAGAGGGGTGATAAACAGTACATTAGTGTTCATGTGTTCACTTCCTTAACAAGCAAGCAGGTACAAACATTGTCTAAATTCTGACCTTAGAGGCCAAGTTCTCCACCAGTGAGATCATTGAGTTCTTGAAGAGTGTGGCTGCTGTGAGGGGACGCTTGGTGACTTCGGTGATGCTCAACTTACCCTCAGGCCACATGGCCTTCAGAACAGGGTTCGAGCTGCAACACAAGTCATAACGGTTAAATGAAAGCAAAGCAGTGATTTTGGGCATGAATAAGCAAGCATGCTGGTGATAATATTGACCTGTTGTACAAGAGCCTCTTGAAGTCCTGAAAAAGGGTGTCCTTGTTCTTGTCGATGAAACCCACCACTGAGTAGCTGATATGGAAGTTTTAGAACACAGTGAGACATCAGTTAACAAATTCTATAAACATATACAGAGAAGGTGTGCTTTTTAAATGTCCTTGTTTCATGGAAAGACTTAAAACATCATAGAAGTATGTGAACCCTAAGTTGAGAAAATGACAGGAGGTGGGTGGCCAATTTATTTGCCACTCAAGCTCAGACTTCTAATGTATGTGCTATATTAAGTGTTGTCAGGCTCCTGAGAGGAAAACAGCATCATGCCGCTGACTGACAGAGTGCTCTATTTCGTTCACTTTCACTAGATCTTGGGTGCTACAACACTGAAAGACCTGCCACCCATAGTGGAGAGACGAGATCTAGGGACAGAGAGGAGTCCAGACCCAGAGGATCTGAGCGAGCAGGTCGTGTTGTAGGGGAGAAGCAGAGCACCAAGATAATTTGAGCTAAGAGCTTAGTATGTGTAAGAAGTCTAGCAGCAGAGTTTTGAATATACTGCAACCTAGCAATAGAATTAGCAGGTAAACCAATGAGGAGTGCATTGCAATAAATATTCAAGCCGTGAGAACATAAATGCATGAACCAGTGTTTCAGAGTCTTTGAGGATAATGAAGGGATAGAGGCGAGCCATGTGACGAAGGTAAAAGAATCTAAAATCCAATTTTAGAAACGGAGTTTATATGAGCTTCAAAGGTGAGGGAGGGATCAAATTTGATGTCTAAATTTTTTACAGTACTAGATGGTTTAATGAGAGTACAATCAGTGTCACAAGTAAGGCCATAAAGGATATTTAAGTGTTAGTGTTCAAATAATAATGATCTCAGTTTTGTCCATGCTCGGTTTTAAAAAGCTGGAGTTAAGCCATCCTTTTAGTTCATTTACACATGCTGATAATGGACCGGTCGGTCTGGAGAGTGGGAGCAGATCTACAAGCTGTATAGATTTGAATGTCAGTAGCATAACAGTGATAACTGAAACCATGATGGTGAATAATTTGACCCAAAGGCAGTATATATATATGTGTGTGTGTGTGTGTGTGTGTGTGTGTGTGTGTGTATATATATATATATATATATATATATATATATATATATATATATATATATATATATATATATATATATATATATATAAAATTAATAGTAGGAGGTCCAAGAACAGATCCCTGAGGGACAACTAATTTCAGCGGTACAGTAGGCGACTGACAGTCCTGCATGGAAAAGTAAAACTGTCTATCCACAAGATATGAAGTAAGCCAGGAAAGAGCAGCACCCATGACACCAATATCCCAGAGGCAGGAAAGAAGTAAGTCATGACAGACAGTATCAAAAGCAGATCTAAGATCAAGTAATAGAAGAACAGAAAGAGAACCAGAGTCACTAGAGAGTAACAGGTCATTAACAACCCTTATGAGGGCAGTTTCAGTACTATGGAGAGGATGAAAACCAGATTGAAAGGGGTCAAAGAGATTATTTTGAGCAAGGAATGATTAGAGCTGGGAGGCAACTGTACTTTCCAATATTTTGGAAATGAACGATAAGTTAGAGATAGGCGAAAATTAGAAAGAACAGTATGGTCCAAGTGAGGTTTTTTTAAGAACTGGAGTTAATTACAGTGACTTGTAGAATCTATGAAAGCGCATATTGATTTTCCTTTCATTTGTGACCTGTCTGTATAATGTTTCCGTCATATATTAGTTAAATAACACCTTCCATCCCACAGCAAGACTTTTCTTCAGTATATTTATAGCAGTATTTAGTTACCAACAGCACTCTACTGACTAATTCCAGCATCTGTAACTATGGAGAACACAGGAGGATGAAGCATCTAAGCTTTCTGCATGTGTACTTACACCACGTCACCAGCATAGTGGCGAATGCGAAAGTCTCGGTCAAACTCTAGGCTCTTGTCAGTGGGGGATAGCTGTAAAGAGACACAGATTTAAAAAAAAAAAAAAAAAAAAAAAAAAAAAAAAAAAAAAAAAAAAAAGGGATGAATCTGGCTTTTCTTAGGTGATACATTGTGTATAAATGTGTTAAAATGATGAATTTGTTATAAAATTTATGCTTATAAAATATGACTGAAGCTGCATTATCTGGCATGATACAACAGTGCTGAGAAGACATTATATCAATATGCAGGCAAACATGGGTCAAAGAAAATACACTAAACAAAAAAAGAGTTTTAGACCATGTTATATTGATACTTTGAGCATTTAAGATTGTGTATATCATTGGTATACATATTTGCTATGTAGATTTATACAGAAATGTAGGTTTTGACTTTAAAACTGCTATTAAAAACACAGAACAAATCTTAAATCGTAACAATCAAGATGTGCCCTGCCATAAACTTGTACAGTGGAAGTGCAATCTCTCATCTTGCAAACATCCTATTAAAATATTTGTTATGTGAATTTTAGAGAGCTAACATAAGGGGGCGCATGTCTTCCTCATATTAGTTTGCCATTAAATAAACTAGCCAGCACTGCAACAAGGCCATTGGAGTAGTTTACTATACATTAGTCTATACATTAATCTCTATACCTTAGTCATTATACAACTATACATTAGTCTCAGCCTCAGACACTTCACCAAGAACCTCAACTACTATCTGGCATCTTTTGGACATTTTCCTAAACAGAAGCAAGTAAACTTTGTTGGACTCCTTCTGTGAAAGTATGGGTCTTGTTCATTGATGAAACATGTAAGACTTTCTAGCAAACTAGCTAACCTGCCAATCAGCTAGATAGCTTAGTAGTCCAATGTATGATACATAACGTTAAATAAAATAAGGTATTAAATAATCTCCTGTGCCACTCAGAGGTTCTCACTGCATTGAACATTACATACACTGAACATTACGTACACTGATGGGGTTCCTCATGGTTTTTTCCCCCGTCAAAGACATCAGCAGGGAGGAATGGCTTGGCAGGTGGGACCAAAGTACTTCATTTGTGTTACAGGGACAACACACATCCGCAGTCATTCACATGAATGACTCTCAGTGCTGAAGGTCACAACACCAGTTTTGGCAATGCCGAAGGCGATATGTGAATCACTTTCCCCACAAATATAATTTTAAGACAACTTACTATTTTTTAATTGTCACCGTTTGCCATTTGTTTTTTTCTATCAGTGTCTAATTTATACCAGTATACCATCCATTACTCCACATCCATGGTATGTGGAAAATATCACTGTTCTCCAACCAACCATTAAATTGCACAACATCTAAATTGCACTAAGTCTTTTTGATATTATTATATTTATGACAAGCAGTGTGTCTTATGCAACAGCAATACCATCTGTCATCTAATACACCAAAGCGGGAGCAAAGTGGAATGATGCACACTGTGTCGTAGGATTGTGTATATATTTCTGCCTGTCAGTGCTTGGGCTTTTTATTGCAGTACTGGCATGATCATTGCTATTGTCTAAGTGCTGCTGCAAGGCTTTATGGGCATATTTTTGGTGTGTGATTGCTTCAGCTGCAGCAGACAGTAAGCTTACTGCTGAGGAAGCAGAGTGAGCTCCTATCAGGAGTGGAGAGGCCACTTCACAGAGCACTTCACAGAAAGTGGGACAATCAGGAGCCGGGTAAAGACCAATTTAAACACTGATGGGAAGGATACCAAAAGAGAGGTGCATTTTCATTGAAAGAGAGAAGCCTTGAGGATTATTTTTGGGCCTGAACGCCAGAAGCAGATCACATTTCCATTCATTGCCCTCCCATCCCATCTGCCTGCACAGCTCAAACAACTTCACGGCTGGCCAGCACAGGCCAGGATTCAGATGGATCAGACAGAGCCTTCTGAGCAACCTGCTGAGTTCCTTCCTCGCCACATCTCTCTCAATCAGTCTCACTCTGAGATGCACACACACACACACACACACACACACACACACACACACCCACACCCATCTATAAACAAAGAACATCAAGGTTCATCAGCACAATAATAGAATATGCAGATGCACAATGCACGTTTGATTATCTAGTCAGACGGAAAGGAGGGCACCAGACGGAGATAAGTCACACTGCGGAAAGGTGGAAGAATTGAGAAGCAGAAAGGCTTCACACCTCATCTAAATATAGAGAGCATGCCGCTAAGTCTCTAACACACCTGTTTTTTTGACGATGCCAGAATAAAAGCAGATGTGACATGTAGCAGAAGTGAGAGATGAGAGCAGGTTATTTGCTAAGTAAATGCCTATATTAATAATCAGGAAAACATTTCTCAAGACATAGTATGTATGCAGCGCTCTGGTTGTTTTCATTTAGATTTGTGTGTGTGTGTGTGTGTGTGTGTGTGTGTGTGTGTGTGTGTGTGTGTGATGTAAATAGGAAGTATAAGAGCTATGTGAGGCACAACAGACAGGTTTTCCTGAGGTGCGAGAAAGTGAGCACAGCTTTAATGTCGGTTCTTGATGGATCATCCAGGCTCCAGCTCCACCCCCACCCCCTCCAGCTCTATTGCCATCTCCAACAGTGCGCCATTCTGCCCACCACCTGTGCTTCTTTCAACAGCATGATCATTATGATGGCACCAGAATAAACTCACTCTAACCACTGTCAGGACTGCCCCTCTAGTTAGGGTAGGACCAAGCAAAACAACCTCAGATGTTGCAATTTAATCTGAACCACTGTATTTGAAAGCAGAGGTCCAGGCAGTTTGAAGAGCACATTATCTCACATATTAGATTTAGTCATGAAAGCTCAAATCAGAATTAGACCTCCTTGCTTCTCTGCAGATTTTAGATACAAGAACTGATTATATGTGCCATATATTAAGTCAATTCAATTTGATTTGTATAGTGTCGGTGGCAAGGAAAAACTCCCTGACACATCAAGAATAAATACCCATGTATATAAACAAAATAAATATTTATTCATCAAGCTCTCAAAGAATGTAGTACTATTAATATATCATGCATAATGAGCTTTCAACAAATCAACACACATCTAACATACAAACAGGTACTATTAACAGAATACAAATGTAATGTCCAAGTGTGAAATGTAAAGGACAGTGATTTCAAGCAGCATATCTGACCCAGGTCAAAACGTCAAAGCAGTTTAGAACAATTTTGCTTGAAATTCACTCATTCATAAATTTTCCTTCTGCTTTTCCTGGCAGGCGTTGCATTATTAACAGACTGAGAAGGTCAGTCCAGCCTTCTCTATCCTCAGCCACAGATTCCAGCTCTTACTGGGGGATCCCCAGACGTTTCCAATCCAACTGTGAGATATAATCTCTCCAGCAGGTCTTTGTTCTTTCCCATGGTCTCTGTAATGTGGGAGTTGCGCGATACAATTCTACAAAGAGCTGATCAGGAGGGATCCTTGTAAGGTGCCCAAACTACTGTACCTCAACTTGCTTCTGTCAAGCACCTCAGCATAAAATGGACCCTGTGGAGAATCCTGGATTTGCAATCTTATTCTTTCTGTCACTACTCATGGCTCATGTCCATAGGTGAAGATAGGGACATAGAATGACCAGAGAGAACGAGAGAACTTCATCTGCAAACTCAGCACCTGCTCCCCAACCACAGACCAGTGCAGCTGTTAGTACACCAGTACAGTGATTGAAATAGCAACGGTCACTGTCAAAAAGATTTAAAGTCTTCTGCAAATAACAGGGATATTACTTCGAGCCTCCACATACTGGACACTTCTCCAACCTTGGCAGTGTCTTGATATCCTGTCCATGAAAAAATGTTTGCTTGAAATGATCCTTATGTTGTCTTTTTTTTTTTTTTTTTTTTTAAAGCAGTACTATGTAAATACATAAATCAAGAAGGCCAGAATAAAGCTGAGCACAAGTAAAAAATAAATAAATAAATAAATAAAGTCTATTAGAATGCCATCATAATTTAAAGAGCTCTCTAAGTATTAGTGATCAAATAAGAAACTAGACTCCCCAAATGTGTGATTAATGAAGTAGTACATTCTTACAGATGGCAAATCTTTAAGACCATTAGTAAATCCATGCATCTAGTTCCACAGAACAAACTTTTTTTTTTTTTTTTTTTAAATCCTCTTGCTCATGCACCCAAGTCCTTTAATTCACTGTCTCCCACATATCAAAGGCATATATTTTCACCTCAAAAATAGTAAACAGCAATACTATTTTACACTGAAGCACGATCTCTTGGTGTAATATACAGCTCTCTGGTGGCTCTGAGCAGGGTTCAGAAATCATCTGCTAATTGGCTTCACTAGCTTGCCCTGTCTAATCAAAGCTTCATCAATTAATGAGCATGATCTCGCCTCCACACAGCCATCTGCAACAGCGGCCTCTTGTCACATGCCTGCACCTTCACCACCATGTGCTCAGGGAAAGGAGGAAGAGAACAAAACAACAAGAAAACAAGAGGGAGGACTGAAGCCCACCCACCCTTCCCCAAACATAGAATCCTTGCGTGAACGTCTGTTTCAGCAAATAACTGTAATTAAGAACGGCTGGGAAGCAAGGCATTAAAATAACGCACATCTGGGACGATCAAAGATATTGTGAGAGGGTCACAGTGAGAGTGTTGGAGACACTGAGAACATGGGGAAAGTTTTTAGAAGAAAAATTAATATGAGCGTTGCAACTAGATATGGATTATAAAACAATCTATCATGACAGATTACATATCTAGGACATATCTGCCAATTCTGTTGGTCTTCTAGTGTATTCAACATCTTGAGGTGGATGTGACTATATTGGAATCAGGTGAGGTCAGGTATGAATCAGCGTAAGCAACATGATCAAGTCTGCAACCCTCCTTTACCCCACACACCTCTGTACCTAAGGGACCGTGATCAAAACACCAGCATTTTGAATACACAGTTTTTCCATTTCTCATGGTCATTGTGAGACCTCTGCTCTATAAAAACTGAGCCAAAGTGGATTATTTTTGTATAACAGCATAATCTGTAGTGTGTTCCTCTGCTTATAATCACAACAATTCATGTATTAATGAACATACTTCACTTTTTAACTGTTTCTAGATAATGTATTATAATCAGTGCATTAATCATTGATATGTTACACCCAGAACTACTATCAGAGTGCATCATTCCTTGCAATATGATTCTATGCTACTTAATTCCACCTCTGTTGACAAATTGCTTAGGTTGCCAGGAAGACAACATGGTCAATCGTTCGGAGATCTGAAATGCCCACACCGATCTAAGCTGTAGGAATTTTTGTAGCGTTTACCCTCTTAAACTCCCAGGATCTGTCAGAGAGTCCAGATATTTTCACTCTTGTAACTATTAATCTTTTCTTTTAGTCTCACTGTAGTTAGTGAGAAATATGCTTTAAATAGGAAATAAAAAGCTGACATGTCAACAGGTATTTAAGAACATATATTTCTTAAATCTATCTTTGGTAAATGCTTGAAAGGCTTTTTAACATTGGAAAGCATGTTGACAGAGGCTTTAATAAGTTGGTTATGATTCCCAAAAGCATCACAGGTGTAATTATCTGTGCTGTGAGCAATGTGCATGTCAGTACATCTGTCTTAACTCTTATTAAATAGGAAATTCCTGATAATGGGCTTTCCCGGACGATTTTTTATGAAAACCAATAAGAATACCAGGATATCTCTCGACAGTCATAAAAGGCCATTAAACGTAGTTTCAGATGTTATTGTGAAAGGAGGGCAACTAGCAAGGAAACGAGCTTTAAAAGCAGAGAGGAGGCAATCAAGTAGTACTCCCGGCTACAAATAATGCAGGTTAGAATAGTGTGAATTCACTCAAACATACACACACTTAAAGGCACAAGACTTTATCCTCTGTGATGTACATTTCCTTGCTCTCTTTCCCTCTCCTCGAGCTCACATATTACCCAATTAATAAAAAAAAAAAAAAAAGAAGTGCTTTAATAGAACTGCCTCAAATCATCTAGTGTGCAAAGCCTTGCACATTTAGAACCAGTGAAGTATGTAATTTTTCTGTAGGAGGCGACTGCAGAGAAAATGTAAGGAGCAAAACAAGAGGTGCGGGCGGGGCGTGGGGGGATTTCATTTCATGTGGATTTCATCTTAATTATGCCAGGGTTAAAACATGAACAATTTAAGGAAATAAAATGTCAGGGAGGTGAGTAATGGAGCACGGAAGAAACAAAAAATAGTGTGATATGGTTTTAATGTCAGTATCAGAGTACAGTCATTAGGAGGAATATTCTTTTCCCTCTTGCACATACATTCTCTTGGCCTTAGTGAAGAGGAGATTTAAGAATGCATACATTTATATGGAATATGCAATCTATACATCCAGCACCCACACACATACACACTGACAGCAGAAATGAATCTCTGCCTCTCTCTTGGTTTATGTAGCTGCAGCAGGCACTTCTACAGTGGGCAGTAATCCTCTGCATTACTAATGAGCTGTCTTGGCCAGTTGCTAAAACAATACACCTAGGGACATTTTTTTATTTTACTAGCATACCAGCATGTCCATGTTCAGAATCAGCTCGCAGATAGACAACAGAACAAACACGGAGGAACTCATGCAACCAGAGCTGGCATCAGAACTGGTCAATGTGAGACGTAACTAAAGACTAATTTCTTCAGTGTCCTAGCTTTACTTTTTAGTACTAAATAAATCTCCATCGCTACCGCTCTTTCTCTTTAATATCTCTGCCAATGCTGTGAGACTGCAGTCTCACTAGCTCCCATTGGTTGGCTGTGACATCACCTAGAGCTCAATATAGAGCCAGATACAAGGGGATCTTCCAATGATCACTGATGCCCTCTTCTGTCCATTTAGGGTAACATGCTTCCATGGACAGCATCAAAGCAAGATATGCTTAACCAGGGTTTAGAACTTAATAAACATCTCCAGCGGTTCGGTTTTGTTCAGGGATTCAAATGAGCACTTATAACATGTTATCAAGTACTCAGAGTGTGAACTCACCGCAGGGAACAATTGCACGCACACTCACACACCCATTCACGCACTATTGACAATTTAGAAATGCCCATCAGCCTACAACACAAGTCTTTGGACTGGAGGAAGAAACCAGAGTACCTGGAGGAAACCCCTGAACCACGGAGGGAACGTGCAAATTTTGAGCAAACAGGGAGGGGGCGGGAATTGAACCTCTGACCCTGGAGGTGCGAGGCAAATGTGCCAACCATTAAGCCACTGTGCGTGTTTCAGTTCTGTTAAATTTAGATTTTTCCCTTTTCCAGTTTCTCAGTAACTTGACAAGCTGTGTTGTTTTCGTCTTACAAACTTAAAGACAGACAAAAAAAAGAAAGCGAACTTGTATCACAGGCAACTTTTGCATATAGCAGTGTTTTTGTAAAGATTTCTTTGATTTGAAACTAAAACCCCGTGTGCTGAATCTAGACACCAGTTAGGTGTCCAGGGCCATACCTTGCGGCTGGTGTAATGGGCGTGCTTGGCCAGTTTGCTGTTGAGCGCCTGTAGGAACATCTCATCAGTCACCTTCCCAACATTCATACATGCCTCGTCCAGCACGGCGAAGATCCCCTTATGTTGCTGCTCCACTAGGTCCACAATGATTTGATTATTGAAGTAATCGATCTGCTCAAATAACAGAGACACAAAATTGCATGAGTTATACAAGTATATCATACAATCTCGCAAATGCTATAATGCATGGAGATTTATGAGACACAATCGTGTCATGGTCCTACATGTTTCCATGGTATGCCCTCTCGCTGGTACTCCTCTTGTTCTTGCTTAAGCACCAGCTGAATGAAGAGCTGCTGGAGTTTTTCATTGCAGTAATTTATACAGAACTGCTCAAAACTGGAAAATGTAAATAAATAAATAAAGTTTAAAAAAAAGAAACAGAGAGATGTCAGAAACAGTGTTATATCAGTCTTTGTGCAGGGATTAGATTTGAGACACACCTGTTGTTCTGAAAGATCTCAAAGCCATAGATGTCCAGCACACCAATCACTGTGTTCTTCCCATGGATTCTGGCGTCATAGTTCTTCACTTCAATAACGTCATTAATTCTTCCCACAATCCAGCAGAAGAGGCGCTCATAAATGGCCTAGGCAGAACGCAACACAATAAGATTTAAGATTTGACTAGATTGGTCAATATAGTCATTATTCTTAATATAATGTACATTACATATGCACTCACAGAACACTTTATTAGGGACACTATTCTTTATTCTCACTATTCTCTGGTGCAGTATTGTATCTTTTGCATTTTGCCAAAAATTCACGATTTTGTACTTGTATTGCTGCATCTATGACCCAACATGTATTGTACAAATGCGTAATTGGGTATCTTCAGCAAAAGCAGCTCGTCAATGTTCGAATGTTAGCATGAAAATGAAGTCAGTTATAGTGCAGGAGTTGGGATTTGGTGGAGGAAAAAAATAATGCACCAAAATTATTGTAAGCTCTCAATACGCACTTTCATTTCTGAAATTAATCATCAGGAGGGTGTTTATTTTTAAGCTTTCTGACTGGACAGTTTTGCTCTACAGACTCCTGCTTTGCTGCTGTAAGAGGCAAGTGGGAGTGTTTACAAAATTTGCATTGATTAAATTGTTTGATTTTAGCAGAATGTCCATTAAAATAAGTGTTTCACCAAGCACGCTTAGCTTAAATAGCTATTCCCAGATTATAATCAGATGTCAAACTCGTCTTCTGGCAAGATAGTATTTACAACAGCATACAACTTACATTTTTATAAGGAAAACTAATCTGTAAAATTTGTATCTAGTCAAACATGACAGAACAGGACAGTTGACACTGGGCCAGCAGTATTTACACTGCAGCTTAGTTTAAAACCATGGCAAGACAATGAGACAGTCAATAAACCACATATTTGTGTTTATTCTGATTACCCATAATCATTAGCATATAAACACTTTGCAGATATACTGACTGCACAATCATATTATAATATAGCATTATGATTTTAATCAGAGCATATAGAAAGTGGAAGTGTTGGGTTTCAAAGCATATTTATAAACCTAAATAGAAAGGGCGTAGTACAAATGTAACAGGGCATGTAAGCTCTCATTTTACACAAATCTCACAAAACCCTAGTGATTTTAACCCTCAGAGGTATATGCCTAGTTTGCCCATTGTTGATATCTAGGTTTAACAGTCAATAAACACAGTTCAAACAGATATGTAGTCTTTCCTATCCTTTTTTTTTTCAGGACACATATGTAGATGACACACACAAACCAAATAATTTCTATAATGTGTATGCAAGGTAAACATCTTTCACAGCACTGGCACCATTACACACTTTTTAAGAGTTAAACACTGGTTAAAATGGATGTGTATCTACTGCCTGTTTAAAAATACTTGAGTAAAAGTGTTAACTGGCCTTTGATTATAATAACGGACTCCAAATGAGAATATGCATCACCGATTATCATCAATCAAAATGTTCACCAACAAAAGTAAATAAGCATTTGTTAAAAGACTTATCAACCGTAAGATAAATATGTATGCTACAGTTATCAAATTTAAGGCTATTTTCAATAATATAAAAAGTCACAAACTTTGAAATGATTTATATCTGTGTCTTAAATAGACAGATGGATTGTGGATAGATGGATGGATGAAGCTAACATTGTACAGCTCCACTAAATCATAGATACACAGTAAAATATGAGAGGACTCAAGCAGAACATTATACAGATAAAACTGCATTTCATTTTAAAATTCTGAAACACTGCATGAGCACAGTCGTGGTCAAAGTCTATGGCTCATTTGGGCTACCAAATAAACCCCAAATTTTCCCTTGCGGATCAGTAAAGTACATTTATACAGTCATTTATCTATCCGTCAGGTGTGGATTGCTCCTATGAGTAAGATGATTAAAGCAGGTTCTGCTGTACCTTGGCCAGAGCGTCTCGGCCATAACTGGCCTCTTTGTCTGTGTGCTGCTTGTCAATGACATCACGGCCAGTTGACACAGTGCGGTAAAGAAGTGCCTTCTCCACATTTTCCTCTTTAGTGGATAGTAAATCCCCAAGCACGGCCACTAACTTCG
This sequence comes from Ictalurus furcatus, assembly GCF_023375685.1. Classification (NCBI taxonomy): domain Eukaryota; kingdom Metazoa; phylum Chordata; class Actinopteri; order Siluriformes; family Ictaluridae; genus Ictalurus; species Ictalurus furcatus. Next base: position 13,802,912 of record NC_071267.1, read on the forward strand.
AGTTCTCAATCAGAATCACATCGCCGTCATTGCCAAACTTCAGGTTGCCCTGGGAAAAATTAAACACAGTGTACAGCAATAAACAACACATTTACCAGCATTAACTTATTTATGAACATTTGGGTGTGAGGATAACAAAGGCCAATATTTAGTCACAATTTCTAAATAACATGGGTACCAGGTGCAGGATGGTAGCAAGGATCTTGTAGACAGTCTGGACCTCTTCTGTAGTGAATCCTATCACCTTCATGGCATCTGCGACAGCTTTGAATTCTGCAGTGTCATTGATGGAGGACTACAGAGGTGGCAGAAAGAATGGATGATGGTAAGCATGACTGGGACAAAAATCTAAATTATTATAAAACTAAAATATTTCAATAGCTTAATAAACATCAATCAAGTATCATTAATTAATACCAATCAAGGAACAGGTATATGTTTTATAAATATAACATAAAATAACATGTAAAATGGAACAAGCATTCCTCAATGGTCCATATATGTTATGCTTCTTCATTTTTCATTTCAAAATGTAAAATATATATGCAAATGAGATGTTCATAACAGTTTTAGCTTTAAAACTATTGAAATTTTTTTTAAAAAAGCTCCCGTATTTCTCCTTTGCTTGTTTTTAATCATTTCAGATTCATTTTGGGGCTAAAGTTAACCGCATGTCTCAGGTTTGTGTCAGCATTTACTGGGTAGTAGCAAGAAGAGTAGATTAAATATTGTTGCTAGTACCTACTGTATTAATGTTGATCACTACATGATTTTTGAAAAATAATGGTAAAAGAGGATAATAGGTTAGCGTAGAAAATAAAAATAAAAATCAGGATTTTCCAGGTGCTGCAATTTAAGAATATTTGATTTTTAGAGTTTTTGTGGTGTAACAAGTAGAAACAATTATAAATTAGCACAATATTCAATACATTTTTTATTTATACCGAGTAACAGAACATTTTGCTTTTCTCCAAATGGCAAACAGTATTTCTCCTGTGTTACTTACAGCCGTGCTAAGGCATTGATTTAATGTGTTACATTCACATTACATTAATAGCTTCACAATTAAAGACAGAGAATCGCTGATGCAGTAACTAATATCCCCATCTCCCCAAGTCTCAGAGAACAACAACTCTAGACTTTCTAATCATTCCAATCCTCTGGTGGCTAATGTTTCCTGCAGTCTGGGGCTTATTTTCAACAGGAGGTAACCCTGGAAACCACAACCCTTTTGGATACAGAGGGAAGCTTGACCCGAAAGTGATCCTATAAAAAAAAAAAAACATAAAAAAAAAACAAGAGTGGAGCCTGGCCCACAATGTTTAAACCACCTCAGTGTGTGCCACGGCTCTGTTAACCACACAACCCAGTATGTTCCATGATGTCAGATTGTTTGTTGCCATAAATTTGTTTTTGTTCTCTCCCATTAAATGCTCATGTGGAGACAGCTGAGCCACCCTCCATTATTCTGCTCATTATACACTCATCTGGGGAGAGCCACAAAAGACTTAACCATTGTGTAATAAATATTACACATATGAACTTTTTGGACCATGGACAATCCATACCACTGATCATGTGACACATAATATATTGTCCTTGCTTTTTAAAAGACCCACCGCAATTATTTTACAGACAGCTTAATTAAACAGGCATCTATGCATTTGATTCAGTAAAATGAAATGCAATACCTTGATATGTCCTCCAACTTTAATGTAATTATAAGCTACTGGGTCTTTCTGGATGTGCAGGGATCGCAGTAGAGACTCTGGAGCTCCTTTCACAAGCTGGGGCAAATAAAGAACACAGACATTAAACGCCAAGATGCCAAAGTATGTTTCTGTATGTACTCATTTCATCCATTTCCCAGAACCTTTCACAACGTGGTCCACTATAAAAAAATTGCAAATACAAACAAACAAACCTTAACTCATTATCTACTAATGTAAGTCCAGGATGCTGTCTAATAACTAAGTATTTTACGTAAGGCTTGTGCAACCTTGTAAACACTTTAAAAACAGCAGTTCATACTTGAGAAAACAGTAATTTTCCTACGGTAGCATAACACTGGGTAATGGTTTCTTTTCAGTAGATGTCTATGACTTTGGAATTATAAATATAGGTTTAGAAGCATCTGGATAATGTGAGTCATCCCATCCCAGGCTACACTGACAAAATAAACCTATTAACATTTTTTTGACCAGCTCCCGACTCACCTGGTAGAAGGAGTGAAAACTTCTCTCTCCTTCTTGCTGGAAGATCACTCTAGACTGAAGAGGCAGAAGGTTTGACCGACATCAAATACAGTTCAAATGTAGCTCACCCGACAAGATAGTAATTAAAGTAATTAATCTTAATAAAAGCTGGTTATTTTAAATAATCACCATATACCATTAGGATAAACAAAACAAATCCACTGATTTGGTGTTTTTTAAGGTTTCTTGTGTTTTTATGTCACATTTAAGTAGTTCATGAATGAGTTTTATGATCAGGTGTCCCAGACAGTTGAGACTGAAGGCAGGTGTGGATGATATGGCAAACACATCCATACTTGAAGATATTTTCTTTTTGTTCTGTTTTCAACAAAACAAAAAGTGAAGCCACATTATTTAAAAAAAAGTCCAGAGATATTTTTTTATTATTATTTAACAGAAAAAAAAACAGGAAGTGGTGGGGAAAAAAATATCTAAGCAGTCTAACTAATTCAGAACAAAAGACCTGGCACTTTCTGGTTTCTCAGTAACACAACAAGCTATTTTTGTCTTAACTTCAAGAGATATTAATTTGAGAGTAATCATTTGATTGGATTTCTTTCTGTTTTAAGGAAATTACATTTAAAATGCTTTGGGTTCTACTGCAAATCTATGCACTTGCTATATCCTTGTTCCTTGTTGATATAAAAGTATGAAATGACTTTCAGGATGTTATCTTAGCTATTTTCAAACCTCTCCTCAAGACACAAAGGTAACTGTAATCACCATCCAATACACCAATGTATTTGCCAGATTCTACTGCAAGCACATGTGGTTTGGTTAATCAGTGACTAATTAAATTAAATCAAATGTGCTGATACCAGAAACCTGTGGAAAAGCTTGAGTGCCTTGAGGAAAATTTTGGGAAACAAATGTGCTGTATTGGCCTGGTCACCTTTTTGGAAAATGCAAAATGTAACTTCCATTGCATTATTGCATTATTCCATTGCATTCCATTGCATTTATTCTAATGTTACATAGAATTCTATAAATGAACACATGGTTGAAGCAATTTATATAATGGGCAGTAAATATATTTTAATGACTTTTCCCCAGAACTTTAGAAAGAAAGAAAAATAAACAAACAAACTTGCAGTTTAATAATAGAATATAAAAGACACTTACACATACACTCTTTGGCCACTTATATAGAAACATCTATACAGCTGCTTATACATGTAATTATCCAATCTGCCAATCATGCTGCAGCAGTGCAATGCATAAAATCATGTAGATACATGTCAAGAGCTTCAATTAATGTTTACATCAAACATCAGAATGGAGAAAAATGTGATCCCAGTGACTTTGACTGTGGCATTGTTGATGCGCTGGGCTAGTTTGAGTTTTTCCAAAACTGCTGATCTGGGATTTGGATCGAGCTGACAGGAAGGCTACAGTAACTGAAATAACCACTCTAATAACCACTCTAACTGTGCTGAGCTGAAAAGCATCTCAGAATGCATAACCCGTCACATATTGAGGCATATGAGCTACAACAGCTAACATGGGATACAACTCCTATCAACCAAGAACAAGAATCTGAGGCTACAGTGGACACAGACTCACCAGTAATGGACAGATGAAGATGGGCGAAACATCACCTGGTCATCTCCTTGTCCAAACTTCATCCGTCCATTTATGGTGAATCTATGCTTCAGATTCCAGCTCTTAGCTGACAGAGTCGAACCCAATGTGCTCCACTCCTGTCTCCTGTTTTTCTCCATTCTGCTGTTTGATGTGAACATTAAATGAAGCTTTTCACCTGCCACATGACTGGATGAATGGATGAGTTCATGAGTGAGCAGGTGTACAGGTGTTCCTATTAAAATGACCAGTGAGTGTATAACCACAAATTACTGTACAGGGACCAAATGCTGTTTAAATTGTAAGAACATTCTAAGCCTTTTTTTTTTCACTTTAGCATTTGCAACATCTCCTACCTTCTCTAGCAGGTAATTACTGATATGGCCACCAATGGGGTCTCCTTTAAAGTCAAAGTTGATATCCATGTATTTTCCGAAGCGGCTAGAATTATCGTTGCGGTTGGTCTTGGCATTTCCAAAAGCCTCCAGGACACAGTTGGATTTCAGCAGCATGTTTTTCACTCTGCAAAAAACACACACTGTTAACATTTCTGAAGCTTTTAGTGGTCCCTTATGAATCAGTTAACCACTCACTGGGCCGCAGTTATATCAGTATGGGCTAAAATATCTGACTGTTGGCTAGTGAAATACATCCCAGTCTCAGCCACTATGGGCAGGTACATGTGTCCATGACCATATGGGCCTGAAATATCACCATCATGGTCAAGTGCTGTTCCGAATCGTGGTATACAGTTAAAATGAGTGGAAAGTGTGCTATGCTACATGTTTTATCGGTCAAACCACAGTCACAGCACATCACTGCCATGACCTGTTCAAACCCCACCCGTAAACACTGACAGGAAATGTCCACCAGGAAATTTCTAATAAGGCCTGGGTTGAATCCTGTGTCAGCAGACTTTAATATTAGTGTAAGAGCAATGCTCATGTTCTAGCCTAAACTCTGGCCGGTTTTTTTTTTTTTTTTTACAAAACTCTGACCTTTGGACAGCAAGGCTAATGATAATATCACCAGAGTGGGCCATAAACATAAACTAGATTAGAGGTGGTTTTATTGACACCTTTATTTGCAGTCATAGTCCCAGATAATAATAGCAGAGTTGTCAGAATATTCATGCGGCCAATCCGCCATTCCAGTACTGTACACAAACTCAGATTTAAATTATACAGTTAAGATAAACTAGTGCTTAGTGCAGCATTTTGCCACTTTTTTCAGCCCAGGAATATTTTCACCATGTTCTATATTTCACTTCCATTACAGTCCGGTAGAGACATCCCTTTTGAATTGTGAATTTGTCCCGAGTTACTTAAATAGCCTATAGCATAAAATAATATAAATGCTCTTTATTTATACTGTAAAGCACCATATTAATTAACAGAATGAGTTAACAAGATGTTAATACTCAACTATTACCATTATTAATTGAATGGCTATTCATGTTTGATTCAGAGGCTGTTCATTTCATGGTCATTATTTCCTGAGATGCTAATGATTAGTGAACATATTATTCGTCAGTATGAAAGCATTAAGTAAGTATTAAATCTATGCTTATTTATGAAACTTATGTTAAGTGCTACTTGAGAAGCGTTAATTGCTTTTATTAACCACTATTACACCATAGACATGAGACATGACACAAGGGGCAAACGCATATTTTGTCACTCACCTCTCCACCTCTGCTCTTTGGCTAGGATTTGTAATAGCAGCAATATATTGCATTATGTATTTACTGGCTTCTGTTTTTCCGGCACCACTCTCCCCTGCAAAGTGAGAATAAAACCACAGAATATACTTTCAATGAATAGGTTCTGTGGAATGTGTACACACTAATTCACTTAATCATCAGAGGCAAGTGCTAGTATTCACAGAATATTTAAATCATGACTCATAGCAACAAATAGTAAGCCAAAATAGTCCTACATCTCCTCTGACCACTAGATGACACTAAAAGGCTCAAATATTTTTGCAGTGCAGTCATAATCTGTGGTCACTCAGAATCATCAGTTTTATCAGTGTTTTAAATAATCTATTCTTTTAAACTGCTCCTTCATGTCCACTGAGCCATGTGTCCCTCCTCAGAACACTTTTCCCAACAAAAAATAAATATCTACAAATGAGACTCTAAGTCAGTTCTGTGGAATAACCACAAATACTCTGAGTCACACACAAAAAAAAAAACTCATTATGGATGAGTACAGTAATATGCTATCTGCTCTGTGTGCTGTGTTGGACTTCTTTCTGTGGTTGGTGAGGAAAAAAAATACTACGCTAGCACTGAGTAACTCTGCTCTAAACACAGATCTAATCACGCCATATCCCATATAAGCCTGGATGGCGGTTCCAAGGAAAAAAGTCCCCTCAGAAACGACTGGAATGGCAAGGCCAATACAGTTGTTTGTGCAATACACCAAAGACATTTGGGTTGAGATCTAACGATGGATATGAGACGAGAGCTTAGGATTTCAGCTTTTATTTCCTGGTATTTGAAGTACATCAAGATTTGTTGAACAACATAAAACATAGAACCTTTTGTATGAGACCATTCAATTTTAGGTAAACAAAAGTATAGGAACAGATCAGTCTTGAAGTAAATTTAATTAAATAACACTTAATATTTGTTTGCATATCCCTTGCTTACAATAACTGCATCAAGCCTTTTCCAGGTCTTTACCAAAACCTGTTTCAGTTGTTTGTTTTAGGGGGATTTCTCTCTTCAGGAGATGAAATACTTGCCAGTCTAAAACCTTCCACTTTCCCCCCTGACAAAGCCCTTTGTTGAGTAGGCAGTGTATTTTGTATCATTGTCTTGTTGCATGAGAAAGTTCCTCCCGATTAATTTGGATGCCGTTCTCTGTAAACTTGCAGACAGGTGTTGTTTCTTTACACGTCTCACAATGTTTCTGTCGTCAGCTAATGTTTTTATTCTGGCCAACCCATTCAGTGGCTGTTGCTCAGTACATTCAGGACATTCCAAATTGCTGTATTGGCTATTCCCAATGTTTGTCAATGCCTCTGACTGACTGTCCCTCTTTTCTCAGCTTCAAAATGGCTTGCTTTACTCCCATAGATCTCCCAGCACTCTGATCTTCATTTTGGCTTTTTTTTTTAATTTTTAAGAAAAATTCAGTCCTCACAAATGAAACTGAAAGATAAAACCAAGCTTAGATGTTCAGAACTATTTATTGTTTAAACAATTAATCTAACAGGAAACACCTGGGTATCAAGAAACATCCAATAGTTTTGCTCACCTACAAATTGTGTGGTCTGATACAAAATGTGCTATGATCTTTAGCACATCTACATATAAATACCAGGAAACAAAAGATAAAACTGTAAACTTGCTTCTCATGTTCATCTTTTAATCTCAAACCCAAATGTCCTCAGTCTGCAGCAAAAACAATTCATTGGCCTTGCTGTTCCAATAGGTTGAGAGGGGACTGTAGACTAAAAATATAACACTTAAAAAATAAAAAAAATAAGTATCAAGATGACAGGCATGTAAGGGGTTATAAATCTATATTTATATGAGCAATAACTTGTCTAACTGCCAACTCTAGGCAAAGCCAATATCTTTATTTTATTGTTTTACACTGCAAGTGTAGCTAACCTGAGATAACAATACAGGTGTCTTTATTTCGTCTTTTCATGGCTTTGTATGCGGCATCTGCTATGGCGAAGAGATGAGGTGGACGCTCGTATAGCTCTCGACCCTTGTACTGTTCCACTGTGTCCCGTCCGTAGATGTTCATGGCACGGTAAGGGTTCACCGATACCACCACCTCACCAATGTAGCTGTAGATGCGACCCTTTTCAAACCTACAGAATAGAACAACCTGGTAAGTAACTGGATCTGAATGTTACAGCAAAGGGCAATATATTTCCACAATTCAAACGTTGTATTGTATTGAGCCCTGCACTTTGTGTTGTTAAAAGAGAGAGAGAGAGAGACAGAGCGCGACCACTTATACTGCATTCACATTTGCACACACTAAAAACAAAAGAGCCACAAAACAGCGTTCAGATTACGTTTTGACAGTGTAGTAATCTATTTATAGTTGAATGGAGTCAGTTACTCTAACACAAAGACCATATCCAGACGCACAAATCCTCTGTAAATAGAGACCAATATCAAAGAGAATTTGTTGTAATAAAGCACACAAATCCCTGACAATTTACTTTATCTATCGCAGGCTCTACTGCAATGGTGCATTGTAGGTTTGGTGTTTGGTGCTACCAGGCCAAATCACATAGCAATCCACCAGCTTACAGTCCAGCTGTAGAGCATGGAGAGCTAATGGCTGGAAATCTCTCCGTCTAGCTGGAGCAGACTGTTTTGGGCTCAGGCCCCTGGAGAATGAAAGCCTCACTTCCTTCCTCTTCTGAGAAGCCCTGGGTCATGCTCAAAATAAAGCTTTCTTTCTTCTCCACCAGCACCTCTGCCAAGCTCCCTCTGCCCCATCAGGACGTGCAACGGTTTAAGGCATCGCTAGCTCTGTTTATCCAGACATAATGATTGCCTCGCTGTACATTTACAGAATGTAAATGCTTTAAATGCTGTATTTATGCCATTTTCAGGTCTGGTTTATTTGCATTTAAAACAACCCGTAAGCTGTTACATTGACACAATATGGTCACTGTACCGATGGTGCCGACACGGGTTTTGTAGGGGACAAAAAGAAATGGTGAAAAGTATGGTCTTATTAAGGCACACAAAATAAATCACATCTTACGTCTCATGTTTTTATTTAGATCAATCAAGAGTTAAGCTGTAATTTAGCAGATGCGGAAGCCCTTCTTTCTTCTGTGCAAACAATACCATAAAAATACCATACCATAGGAACAGGAGCATTTAATTTAAATGTTATTATGTGGAGTTCTCAACAAGAAACAGTCAGTTTCTGTCCTAAGGGCTTAATTTAACTAAATACAATTTGGTAGTGCAACTACATACAATTGCCAGATGATACGTTTGCCGTAATCTTTGTCTAAATAACATTAACCTGTCCTTTGATTCTTTCAGGAAAAGACGAGATCCAGTAACTTCCAAAATCAAATGTATACACACAGCAGATAATACACATTTTAACGCATTCCCTTATAAAGCAGAGTGAAACTGTATTACAACATTACAATATTATTATCAATATTATGCCATGCTTGAATTACCACTTCCATCAAATTATAGAAAAAATATAGAACCAGAGCTCAGCTAAACTTGGTGGCGGAACAGTTTGGCCAAAGAGGGAGGAAAAAAGTGTAAAACTTCTTTACACTTTTCATTCAACCAAGATGTTGTTTAGGCTGCTTTTTTAGTTTTAAACTCCACAGTTATAAGACACCATAAGAGAAGCATACAGACTCTAATTTGGCATTGTGCAATCTGGTTGATTTGGTGATGTGTTCACACAGATATAATCAAACTGAACTTAGGAGGCAAGTGGACCACAAATCAAAATCACAAAACCAATTACCATAGATGTAAAAGTGCACCTGGACTATCAGTAGATTTTAATTTGCTCATGGTTTGAATACGTGAAATGCTCTCTGGATGTTCTCCTATTTCCCCTCATCAAATCCTAATAAGGGACTGCTTGAACAAGCTTTTAAACATTAGTGGATTAGGTTTAAGATTTAGGACAGTGCTTAGTGATCAAATGTTTAAGCATTAACTTAGCTAAAGTGCACATAGAAAGGCTTGTGTGTTCTGCTGGAGCAGGGAGGAGCAAGCAGTGGGTCGCGTGGCAGAGCTGTGATGCTGGCACTGTACTGACTGATGCCTGGGAGGCTGGCAGTCGTTCAGAAGGAGTTAAAGGTTCTTTTGTGTCTGTCTCCTGCTCCATTGTTCTCCTGTCAATGCAATGTCTGTGTGTAAGGAGCATAGGTCAGCCCTACACAACAACCCACCACAAGTCCTATGGCTGAGCATCAGTGTGCCTTTGTGCAACAAGGATATAGAAAGTATACAGAACACATAAAAAGTGGCCACTTCATGGGAAAATGGGGACACTATAAATATTATTGCCATCTGCATTCATTTATCAAACAGGACAAGAACAAATTTATTCGTAAATCACTGGCAGCATTTACAAAAAAACATGTGGAATCCATAGAAATCCAAATAATTCTGAAAAAATTGTTCAAGCTCCTGAGTTTACATATAATTTATGTATGAGACACCTTGATAGACAGGCTTCAAATTGAATAACTGCAAAAGTTACTACAAACTTATACAGCCATGTGAAAAAATAAGTACATCCCATGGATTGTTGGCTTTTTTGACATATTTCAACAAGCAAACACTTGATCCTCTTTGAAACAGTACCTATTAATAAAGTTGATACACTATCAAATGATATAAAATTTACATTTTCACAATTGAAGTCAATTTTCACAATTGAACAAAAAACAGATCAGAAACATGGAAGTAGTAAGTATACCCCTACATTTATCACACCTTCAAATCAATAAACTTAGAATCAGGTGTTCAAGATCAGGTGCCAGTGATTAGAACCTGCTTAGGGAGTGCAGGTGGACCTGTCTTATTTATACCGCTCATATCAAGTGTCTGGTATTCCCTTTGCTATTGAGGTGTGTGGTGTCATCATTTCAAGATCTAAAGAGTTTTGTAATGCCTTGAGAAAAAAATGTTGTGGATGCCCATGAGTCTGGCAAGGGATTTAAAAACATCTCCAAATTATCTTAAACACATCATTCCACTGTAAGGAAAATAATCTACAAGTGGCGCAGATTTCAAGCGACTACCAGTTTGTCCAGGACTGGCCATCCCAGCAAATTTCACCCAAGAGCAGACCGTCTGATGCAAAAAGAAGTCTCCAAGAAACTCAAAATTTCATCACAGGATCTGCTAGTAAGTCTTGCAACTGTTGGTATCAAAGTGCATGCTTCTAAAATCAGAAAGAGATTGCACAAATTTGACCTGCATGGGAGGTGTGCCAGGAAAAAGCATTTGCTGTGTAAAAAGAACATTAGAGCAAGACTACAGTTTTCCAATGCGCATATAGGCAAAGACCAGGCCTTTTGGAATAATGTGCTTTGGACAGACAAATCAAAAATAGAGTTGTTTGACAACAGCAACAGCAGACATGTTTGACCAAAAACAGCTTTTCAGGAGAAGCATGGTGGTGGAATTGTTATGGTTTGGGGTTGCTTTGCTGCCTCAGGGAATGGACAGCTTGCATTCATTGATTCAACTATGAATTCTGCATCATTTGATCTGTTCAACTGTATCAACAGGATAATGATTTGCACACTAGCAAATCCACCAAGGAAGGTACTTATTTTTTCACATGGCTGTATATGGATTATTCTGTCAAGCTGAAATATCTTACTTAATTCAAATGCACAAAAATTTAAAGAAAATTTAATTTTTTTAATGTACTACATTAAGACAAGTAACGGCACCTAACAAAAAGGAACAGTTCATTGTTGCCTGTAGAAATCACTGCAATGGCTGAGCTTTTGCAATGGAAAATTTAGCAGACTAAAATGGCAGTTTAGTCATCACTTTGTCAGTTTCTGCTTTGCCTTTTATAGAGTTTTGTGCCATCACTAAAAGCAAATCAGAAAACATTTATAAATTAGGCCCAGTATATACAAAACCTGCTAGCACAGGGCAAATTAGGGCACGGTTTTAATGACCTTGAACCATTTAATGCTACATTACTTAGAAAGTCCCCGTAAATTTGAAGATGCTAATTAAGTTCTTTATTTTAGATAAAGATCAGTATGCAATCACACTATTGTGGCACTGTGGGTTCTGCGAGTTCAAACTGTTCTGACAATCTACTGGCTTAAGCAATACATCAGAGACATTCTAGTTATACAGGACATACAGGATTATGGAACCAGTATCTGTAATAATCCAATGCTTACTTCTTCCATTCCTCTTATAAAATGTCACCAATCATTTGGATAGCAGGTTACTGAGTCATGCCTAAAAGAATAGTGGCATTGCACCAACCCCATAAATGACATCCTCACTTACCAACAGAACACAACAACAATGAGAGAGCTGCACCTGCTTTTATACAGGAGCTGCCATATGTTCCATCACAGCATCCTGCCCAAAATATAATTGCATGCGGAAAGATAAATCCTGTACATAAACCCTGTTGATGCCATGGTGTAAAAATAGTCATAATTAATTTCCAAATTCATCACCACTTCCTAGTTTAAGGAGGCAGCAGGCCAGTGCAGAACCAACTGTGCATGAAATAGTGCAAAACGACTGATGAAACACAACTGCTTCATCTCGGAGAGATTGATGTATAATGAAAATAACAGATTCAGCATAAAATATTAACTAACACCACAGGAATGTGGAAGAATAGGATCCTTCAGGCAGTGCTGCAGTTTAAGCAACATTTTATATTGTGCTATTGTGTGAATGAAACCAATAATATAAAAGGGAGTATGATATGAAAAGGCAGTAGGGGTTCAAGTTGTGTTTATTTGGAAAAAAAAAAACAGTGAAGAAATGGTTTATAGTGGTACATCCTCAACCCTCCTCATGGCTCCAATTCCCATCAGGCCTTGGAGTGGGTGCTCTGGATACAGATAAAAGTCCACCTTACTTTCACTCCCAGCTGAGCCTGGTGCAGCAGCACTGTACCGCATACTTGCGCTCCTTTACACACTGGTACTCTTTCATCCAAATTTGACTGAACTCCACCAGGTCAGTGAGCATACTAAAATGGTTATGAACTCAATATGTTATAAACGAATATGATGTTTCTTTTGTGGAATGTGACAAACTCTCCTCCTCCCTATATCCCATACCATCCATACCTTCATAATCTGCGATATTTGTAACAAACTGGAATGCATTCACAGTAATAGAATACACCGGAGGTACATGTAGGAATCAGATTCATTTGCTAGTCGATCCTTTTATTTCGAGAGCTATAGCTTTAACCCTTGCTCACCTAGGATAAGGCGCGAAATCCTCACTGCAGGCCATGTGAGAGCCACTCCATTTTTAGAGTGGAATTACAGGCCAGGCTGGAGATAACTACTGCTTGCAGCCTTGTTTGGGTGGGTCTCTTTTGAGGTTATTTGTCCATCGTTATAAAGGGTGGAGAGCAACCAACATTCCTTGACATCAGTTAAAACCCCAGTAAAAATGGAAGCAATGGGAAAATGTCATATGGGGGGGGGTGTGTGTGTGTGTGTGTGTGTGTGTGTGTGCCTTTCATGTCACAACAATTCAATCCAATGAATAATGTACTCACAAGTTTACCATGTTAAGTGGTATTGTCAAATCATTGCCTTAAGAATTAAAATCCTATCGCATCATATTGCCTGAAGTTTACACCCCTAGGTGGAAATATTTACACAGCAGTGGAAAATAAATAAAACTAGGCAAGCTTTATATTTCCCAAACATTTTTAAAACCACAGCTTAATATAGGGGAATATTCTTAAATAAATAAGAACATGCTATATTGATTAATATTAAAATTCATCATACTGTGTATAATAATCCAAAAACATGATGCATCAGTGCATTTTTACACACCTATCAGGCCACACACAATGATTTCCTTTTATCTCAACCATATCAACATGGTTATAATGTTTCTCTTATCCACATTTATACCTTAAATGCAATTTACCATCAATAATTCATTATGACCCAGAACCCACAGCATAGCAAAGTGCATGATGAGTCTGACCTGATAATGAGTATGCCTCGGTTCTATAGCCAGATTTAAATGACATTTATGTACCCTGTGTTAATGGTTAATCATTAGCATCATTACTGCCCTGGTCTGAAATAATAGGATAGCTGTTATAAACAATGAGATAAGTGACAAGTGTTATCATAGCTATAACTATATATAACTTATCAGTTAGAAATTCTAACTAGATTTGATTCAGTTGTTTAGTAAAACCCAGCATACATACAGCAGTAAGAGGATGTGTAATGCCATTTTTTGAGATTATATATACATACATATATACACACATACACACACAGGTGCATCTCAAAAAAATACACCTGAGGCACATGTATGAATCAGATTTATTTGCTAGTCGATCCTTTTATTTTGCCAGCTATAGTGCTTTAACCCTTGTTCACCTAGGATAATCGTAGAAAAAAAAAATTCTGTAGTTTAATTCTAAAGGTGGAACTTTCATATATTCTAGATTCATTACACATGAAGTGAAATATTTCAAGCCTTTTTTTGTTTTAATCTTGATGATTACAGCCTACAGCTCATGGAAATCAAAATCCATCTCAAAATATTAGAATAAAGAATTTATAATACAGAAATGTCAACCTTCTGAAAAGTATATTAATTTATGTACTCAATACTTGGTCAGGGATCATTTTGCATGAATTACTGCATCAATGCGGCGTGACAGGGAGGCAATCAGCCTGTGGCACTGCTGAGGTGTTCTGGAAGCCCAGGTTGCTTTGATAGTGGCCTTCAGCTCGTCTGTATCGTTGGGTCTGGTGTGGCTCACAGATTCTCTATGGGGTTCAGGCGAGTTTGTCTGGCCAATCAAGCACAGTAATACCATGGTCAGCAACTAGTGGTTGCTAGCCGTTTTGGCACTGTGGGCAGGTGCCGAGTCCTGCAGGAAAAGGAAATCAGCATCTCCATAAAGCTTGTCAGCAGATGGAACATGAAGTCTCCTGTTAGACGCTGCATTGACTCTTGATTTGAGAAAACACAGTGGAACAACAGCAGCAGATGACATGACACCCCAAATCATCACTGACTGTGGAAACTTCACACTGGACTTCAAGCAACTTGGATTCTGTGCCTCTCCACTCTTCCTCCAGACTCTGGGACCTTGATTTCCAAATGAAATGCAGAATTTACTTTCACCTTCCCCATGATTGTGGTTGTGTGTACTGAACCAGACTGAGAGATTAAAGACTCAGGAAACCTTTGCAGGTGTTTTGAGTTAATTAGCTGATTAGAGTTCTTCTCAGGTCGACATTTCTGTATTATAAATTCTTTATTCCAGTATTTTGAGATACTGGATTTTTGATTTTCATGAGCTGCAAGCTGTAAGATTAAAAAAAAAAGACTCTAAATATTTAACTTTAGGTATAATGAATCTAGAATATATGAAGGTCCCACTTTTTTTTTTATTAAATTATGGAAAAAATAACTTTTCCCCTGATATTATAATTTTTTGACATGCACCTGTAAATACTCAGCAAAAAAAGAAATGTCCTCTCACATTCTGGTTTTATTTCCAGCAAATTTCTTAACATGTATAAATAATTGTATTAACATAAAAAGATTCAACAACTGAGACTCAGAACAAGTTTCACAGACATTTGACGAACAGAAATGGAATAATGAGTCCCTGAGCAAAAAGGGGGGGGGGGGGTCGATATCAAAATTAACAGTCAATATCTGTGGCCACCAGCTGCTTTAAGTACTACAGTGCATCTCATCCTCATGAACTGCACCAGATTTGTCAATTCTTGCTGTGAGATGTTACCCCACTCTTCCACCAAGGCATTTGGAAGTTCTTGATCATGTCTGGGGGGGACACATGGTTACATGTAATTTTCACTGCGAGGACGATCAGCTGTCCTTCCTGTCTCCCTGTAGCACTGTCTTAGGTGTCTTACATTACAGACATTGCAATTTTTTTGCTCTGGCCACATCTGCAGTCCTCATGCCTCCTTGCAGCAGGCCTATGGCATGTTCACACAGGTGAGCAGGAAACCTTGTCATCTTTCTTCTGGTGTTTTTCAGAGTCAGGTGAATGATCTCTTTAGTGTCCTAAGTTATTGTAACTTTAATTGCCTATCGCCTGTAAACTAGTGTCTTAGTGTCTTAAGGACTGTTCCACATGTGCATGTGCAATAATTGTTTATGGTTCATTGAACAAGCATGAAAAACATCTCTTAAAACCTTTCTGATAAAGATCTGTAAAGCTTATATGGATTTTTCAAAATTATTTCTCCTGAAAATCTCCTGAAAAGGAGGTACAGCTCTGCTTTAAATGAAATCCCTTTAAAAACACACATATCCTAAATAAAGCATGATGTGACAAATAAATACCAAAATTATGGCAGAAAAACTATAACCTAAAACTAGTCGTTTAAGAAACTTAATTATATTCCAACATTTTATGCAGCTTCACTGCATGATCTTTCATTTGACCTTGGACAACTCTTTTTCTTGGCTTTTGAATGTAATCTCAGTACCAGCCTCCTACACCCACTTTCTGCCACCAGCTCTGTTCCTCTGACACATCTGGGAGTCGCATTAGCAGCACTTCTGCCAGGGTAACACCTACTTGGTGCTAAACAGCAGCTTCCTCACTACTGACAGCTACAGCAGAAAACAAAAAGTCCCACCACTGACCAACTAGACAAATCAATCTCAGTGGCCTGATGAGTCGTATGCCTTCCTGCTAGTCTAGACTCACTCAGTCAGGCACACTCCTGTCTTGGTCTTCCAACTTGTCTCTTTTTCTGACACACTGATGTAGACACATCACAAAAGATCAGCGGTTGGGTAAAAAAATAAATAAATACAGGGTCTGCATATAGAGGATGAGCTAAGAGAAGGGAAAACGAGGTCATTTTTTGAAGTGCAAATTACTGTTTTAAGGACTAATAGTAAAAGTACACCCTTGAATTCATAGTGTGATCCACAAAGTTGAGGATTAACATGTATTAATGCTGTGCTGATAGTTCAGAAATTTTAGCCTGATGTACCGCTGAGCCAACTATTTGAAATTTGTCACTTTAGCCAGTGCCTTCCTCTGTGGAGCTGAGATCAGAGCTGCTTTTGTTCTCCTGTCTGCCTGACAATCAGGACTAAAGGGGCAGGTTTCAGGAATCCGGTTTCAGAAGTGGGTAATAAAGTGACTTAAGTAGATCTGGTGGTAAGGCTTGGCCACAGGCCACCTTCTCTTTAGCACATGGGCTTGATCCTGACCTGATGTCAGAGACAAAAGTGCTGATGGGACAACAGCCAAAGAAACAGAGGGGATAAAAGAGACAAAAAGATGAGGCCATCCAGCAAACTCAGACATTACTCAGCATGTTATTTCAGGAAAGCTCTAGGATTTTGATCGGGGGGAAATGAAAGCTATGAAAAAAACAGAAAAGGCATAGAAAGAGAGAGGAAAAGGGAGAGAGAATAAAAGGGAGAAGGAAGCTTAACAGGGATACTGATTCATCATGTACTGTACTGTAAATAAATGAGTGAGGGTGGAGAAGCAAAGTGGTCTTAAAAGTGCTCCCTAAGTTTGAGTCCCGCCCAGAATGAGTGCACTCAAACCTGGCTGTGACACAACTTCACCACTCTGCCAGCAGAGCTTTGTATCAACAGGTAGCCGGACAGCCGCTCCAGAATGATGTAACCTCTTTTCCACGTTAGCAACATCTCACATTTACACATCATACTTCTCCATGCCTGATTGCTCAATGTGCTCCTGAACCAAATTAAAGGTTTGCTTCTCAACATATAGTCAGTTCAACCACAAGGCCTTAATATCCAGTTCAAATAACATGGGGGAATAAAGGACTAGAAAAGAATAGCCACAATCTCATGGTACACGAATAGAGTCTCTAAAAATGGAACTGCCCAGACATTTATTTATTTTTCCTTTCTACAAGACAATTTTTAAAACAAAGATTTTATATCAATCATGTGTCAATATAATCACATACTATTCCTCATTACAAATCTGGAACAATTGAGAAACATGGGAAAGAAAAACAGATACCAAGGAAGTGAGGAATCGACTGCCACCCTAAAAATAGTGAGGCCATAAACACAAAGGAAAAAAGAATGAAAGGGAAAGCAGAAAGAAATGAGAGCATCTCAAACATTACTAGTTCTCTTACTGCCCATCTGCCAAAGCTCATAGTCCACAAATGAGACGTCTGCACGTATTAGATCTTATTTTGAATAGAAATAAGGGCCAAAATGCACAGTTCTGTTTATGTAAGGGCAGTAATGTGTTTCAGATTATTAGGGTTGTATGAAAATTTTTGTGGTGAGACTAACCCTTTTCTTAGCATGAGAGTGAGAGAAAGGGGCCTGTTTTCGAAAAAAAAGAAGAAGAGGAAAAAAAAAAAAAAACACAACCCCTGATCCAGCCTTTTAGGAAAAGAGAAATATTTTCACCATTACAGAGTAGTCGTATTGCTTTTTTTAACTTGTAAAGTGTAGGAACTGGTTACGGTGAAATACCAACGAGTTACACATGGGAAAGTGATGGGAAAAAGAGGGAAAGTAGGGGCAGAGTAATAAAAATCACACAAGTGTTGGTGCTAATATCTGTAGTACAGCTGTAACAAAACAAAAAAAGACAAAAAAATCCCTACTTAATCATAGCTTTTATATGTGTTTATATTTTTTTTTTCCACAGAGCATGTAATGTAATTTCAAAGCTTAATATGGTGACAATTCCAAACTTCCAAAACTTTCTTTTCAAACGATAATGCCTTGTTAGCAAAGATAATTAAGGGAGAGCAAGAGGTGAATCCTCCATGCTTTTAGCAAAGTCTATGGAAAATATTCCTTCTATGCTGTTCTGGGATATTTAAAATAATAATAATAATAAATTATCTACACAGATAACATTGTGTGCACTTTAACATTAATTTCCTACCTTTGAATGGCCATATTTTGCTTTACCATTCATATTCATGCAGAAAGAGGAACAAGAACCTTTAACTTTGCGTCAAGCCTAGTTCATTGCACCGGAGCTCCAAGGAGACTTTGATCTGTGCGCCTGCTCTACAGAGACGGAATCAGGTTGCCATGTGTCACAGCTGGGATCCATGCAGCAAGAGTCTGCTGTTAAGGCAACAAGGGAATGGTTACGTCCTTGAAATGGGAGAGGCGCTGTGCCCATTTGTCCTTTGGTTTCATAGTTGCATAGGAATTAAATACTTAAGATCTCTAACAACCAGCTGATCAGGTTCTAGTGGCATATCAGTCCTGAATGAGCACCACAATGACTGCTTGTGGTCATTTGATACACATTGAGATTCAACCTTTTGCTGCCTCAGACACCACATTCTCCATTAGTTATGGACAAAGGACTTTCAACAAGGATCAGGCACACAGGAACCAGATCAGATGGCAGACCAATGTCTTCTTTTTTCACAGTGTGCTACATTGATGGTTCTTCCAGTCCTGTTATAAACGACATCTGTGAGGGTGCTAAGCCAACAAGTATTTGTTAAATGTGTGATAATCTTTAAAGATTAGCTGTTAGGCTTTAGATTTAAAAAATTGCAAATAAGCAATAGATAGATAGTGACTAACAAAATTGACAAATATCGCAACAGTGTATTCTTGGGATAAAGCATGTGTATACATTGTTAATTTGCTTTTAAAGTATTATAAAAGAAGGAGGGACAACCATAATTTCTAACTTTGTTCCAACAAACCTAAAAACCAGATTTTTCTTTTTTATCATCAGTTTCGGCTTGACTTTCTTTACAGAGTGCCTCCGGATGTGTGAGAGACAGAGAGGTATCAGGGGAAGATCAAGTCATACTGTTGATATGGTGTAGTGGCAATCAGCTATTTCATCTGCATTATCAGGGGCACCGCTGGGAAAAATTCAGAAAAATGTCCCAGTCAGCCCTCAGAATTGTTTTTGGAAATGTGCAGATGTTTCCCAAGATCCTCGAAGCAGACAAAACACTGCCATATAAAGGCAGGCAATGAGGGCACATTAACTGTGCACTACTCAAACTTTTTCTTGTTCAGCATGTGGGACTCACGTAAACAGCCTGTAGAACAGTTAAAATATAAAACACCATACTGTACTGTACTGACATTTGTTTAGCTTACACATCGAGCATAAGTGGTCTCTGACAGCTGAGTGGGGGATTCAGTCCTGAATGTTAAACTCCCCTAGAAGGAGGTTCTCTCATAAAATGCCCCATTTCCTTAATCCTAAGAAAAGGCTTTAATCCCAACTGTTATATATTTAGTCTGTTGTTTTCTATGGAACGACTGCTATTTGAAGGCTGACTGATCTTTATAAACACAGCTAATAGAATATCCATGATGAAAGGTATGAAATAAAGTATCATCTATAATGTTTTCTACTCAGCAATTTGTAAAGACTTATAGGCCTAAATAAAAGTCATGACTTAAAACTGTTGCATAAATTTTAGAACTTTTAAAATAAATTATTAAAGTGCCCCCTGCTTTATCTGTTGTATACGGAGCTCCAGACACACAGATGTGGAGCAGAGGAAG
The DNA here is from genome assembly GCF_023375685.1 of Ictalurus furcatus. Lineage (NCBI taxonomy): Eukaryota > Metazoa > Chordata > Actinopteri > Siluriformes > Ictaluridae > Ictalurus > Ictalurus furcatus. The sequence goes on from NC_071267.1 coordinate 13,823,000, forward strand.
TAGCAGGAAGCATGTCTGGTCACACCCTCTGCACATAACAAAGTGCACACGCCATCTCCGGCTTGCAGAAAATCAAAACACACACAGTCCAGGACTCTATAATAGCTAGTCAAACAAGGACACTATATAGCCCTACTGTCACTGCAATCAAACTTAATACATTTTTCACTAAACAAACATTACAAAAAATGTATCCCATATGACTAGAGTTATTAATCTCTCAAATGACTTCAGTTTCATGTATTGAGCTACAATGTAAAGCAAGCGAACAACTAGAAACTAATTAACATGTAGATGTTTCATCATCAGTACTATAATACAATTGCTGAGCTTTGAAAAAAGCATTGTAGTTATTGTAAGGTTAAAGATGGGAGGAGAATTTCCATGATTCACACCCTCTAACCCAAACACTGCACCCAACCTGAACAGGTGCAGTCTGAGGTTAATGCAATCGCTGTGCACTATGCATAGAAAGACATGGCAAATATGATCGTAAAAGAAGGCAATAAAAACCTCTGTAATTTAGCCTGTGCATGATAGGTGAATTTAATTTGCACATCACAGTGCCTAAAAATATAGACTGTTTGCGCTCAGGAGAACCATACCGGTTTTTGTTTATAACATGTATTACAATGGTAAAATTTCAAGTTAACAGTGGTTACAGAATACAAATTCCACGAAATCCAAGTCGGATATTTTATTATAGCATAGATAAATTAGACATTTTCTCCTTTCTTTAGCCTGATTACTGTAAACTGCCACCAAAGATCTTGTACAATCATCCACTAATCCAGTGAATTTGATCAACTCAGCTTGTTTGAATACAAGTATCATTTATATATCTAATAGTTTAAGTGACTTGATTTGTAGAGCAAAACTTATTTAAACCTTGACTTACTACTACTAGACATTTTAATGACCTGGACGACTTACACAGATATTTTTTGAGGATGTCACATTAACATATAATTTCGTGGGACGTTACTCTTTGTTAGTGTTTCATATTAACCCACAGTCATACCAATATCTATACTAAGCTGATCTGTATGCATAGATAAGTTATATGGGTATAAAAACATATGGAGCGTTTTGCAGATAAGTGAATCAGAAACTTATAAACATAAGCAGCAACCCTAATCAAAAAGACAATAGAAAACCATATAGAATTTGTAATGGTTTTGATGGTTATAATGAGAATTGTATTGGTTTTAATGGAAACTGTAATGATCCCTGTGGGCCTATACTGGTAATTTGTTGCTTTCTATTGGTGACATGTTATGTCTAGTGGATGCTATTAAGGACCAATTATGGTAATGGTTAGCTGATGTTTTGTAATGGCATTTGTAGTGGAAAACATTAGAATTTGTCTGATGGTTTATGTAGGGTTTTTTTTTTTTGTCCAGCAGGGAAACTGAATAAACCTACTGAGAAACAGACTGACAACAGATGAAAATAAATGCTTTAGCAAAAAGAGAAGAGAGAGAAGAGAAAGGAGAAGAAGAGAAGAGAGAGAGAGAAGAGAGAGGAGGAGGGGGAGAGAGAGAAGAGAGAGGAGGAGGGGGAGAGAGAAAGAGAGAAATTTTCCTCAAATTATTTCTAAACCAGGAAGAAAACTGGTTACCCACATGAAATTTAACGCTCATGCGTTAAGAGTTTCTAGGAAACATGGGCTGACACGACCAGTGTGTGTAACCCAGTGAAGGTGAACGACCGGCTTGCTTCTGCTTACCTGAGTTTAAGGTTGGCCATGAACTCTTCCAAAGACACATTGTCCAGAAGAACAAAATCAGCCTTTCCAAACTCCAAACTTTCGTGTTCGGCCATAATGCGCTTTGTTTGTATAAAAACAAAAACCTACGACAACTCTTCACCACCAAACTTCAGCCAAAACGACAGAGCAGTTGAACGTAGCGCAGTGCACACAGTTTATAAAAGTGACAATGCGAAGGAAGTTAAATTATAAATCATTATCCTTTAGCGAGTGCTATATCTGAAATTCATTTACTTTTCACACGTTTCCTTGAAATTATATAAAAAGAAAAGAAACTGATTTGGTTATTTCCTGATTCCCGAAGTCCAGCGTAAACCGCGGTTTGTCCTTAGATCATTTTGGGCGACTTGTTGCCTCAGAGTGTTGTGTTGTCCCTGCTAAAGTGAGTACAGCTCCATGCCTCTGTGTGTGTGAAATTCCCTCAGCTCCTCTGACACACACACTTTCTGAACCGATACTGTAAAAGAGCTGCTCCTCCTCTTCAAGGGCCAGACCTAAACCTCGCAGTGTGTGTGTGTGTGCCTCACAGAGCTCCACATAGCTGTGGAACTGGCTTCAGAGGTGAATCACCAAAATAAACACAGGTGTAAAGACAGGCTTTTAGCAGTGTAAGACAACCACAGTGTATTTGGTTGAAATACATTACATGTTCTAGCTGTTGTTCAAGACATTTTTTTATCTGATAGAGGAGTGCAAAGGTCATTCAGTTGGTGGAGTTTGGCATTACCTGAGGTAAACCCTTAAACATGAATGTTACAGGGAATTTTATTGATCACACCTTTAACAACCACACAAGAACATTACAAAATTTATTACAGGTTTCGTGACAGATATGTGTTAAATTACCTGTGGTTCAGGGGCCATCTCGTGTATGTTCAGACTATTAAACACTGAAGTAACTTTGCTGCCCCACTATGTTCATAACAAGGAATCACAAGCATACAATGTTAACTACACACAATATTAGGCATATTAGTCAAGGGAAAAAAAGAGAGGATGCAGGAATTAATGTTGCAGCTGGCACAGGAGAAAGTACTTCATTAATAACAGGAATGAATTACAAAAAAAAATAGGCAAGGATCAAAATTATACAAAGCAAGACAATCAAGCATGATAATACTCAAACAGTAACATGCAAATTTTTAAAAAGCATGCAAACACACACACACACACACACACACACACACACACACACGTACATATGCAACCATTACACCCAATTTAAATTTATACATCATTTCCTAGGCCCCATCTGACAGCTGTATATTAAGTACATGGAATAGAAATAGCTTCACAATCTTCATTATAAAACACATTCAGGTGGTAGCTAAAGCTCTTCCTTCATCTTTGTACTAGAAGCAGTGAACCCCCAAATACAATGGTGTTGGATGCTGAGTTAGCCCAGGAGTTGCCACAGTTATGGGTCACATATACTAAGGCACCTTTGCGCAGAGTGGTCATGTACGTTGAAAGATTTCCTACTGAGTTTGAGACGCTGACACGAGTGTGAGACACAGAAACCCAATAGCCATTCACAACAAGCCACAGGTCAGTCTTAAGCCCATTCATCGACTGAGTGGAGAAGAAGAACTGATATATTCCCGCGACTGGAGCCGTGAACACACCTGTGCGCCTGTTGAAGGCCCCACCCACATTCACATGTACCTTCCTGTACTGGATTCGGTTCACTTTGCCAGACAGTGAGCCAGGGTAGGCAGCGAAGAAGTGCACTTTGGCTTTCACTGTAAGAGAAAGAAGAATGTTGCAGTGATGGTACAATAAAGACATAACCCCTCTATCTATATCTATGTATGAATATTTAGCTGATCTACAGAATTAAGTTTGTCTCTAACTTTCCTGAATTTGTGTGTTAGAATTAAGCTAGACTTAAATATGTAACGTGGAGAAAATATTTATACTTGCCTCTTCTTTTTGTTTTCTTGCAAAACCACTTGATCTTGTCCTTGCTGGTACAAATTTCATTTTTCTTACATTGCCCACAGATAAGAGTGTTAACATCTGAAACAAGTTTTACACAAAAACACAATCATGAATTTGATGTCTGAAATGTTTAATAACATTCAGAAAATTGTGTTTGAATCGGGGAAATCACATCTGAGCTCTCACCTGCACAATAGGCCAGATGACAGGTCGGTGGCTGGACAAACTTGTAGACATAGTAGTTGCCCTGACATGCTTTCACTTGGATTGGAGGGGATTTGAAGGCGCAGCAGTTACCGTTCCAGTGGCCGCAAACTTTGCGTGTGACGATTCCGTTACGTTTGCGTGGATGGCCACCTACTAACCACAGCGGTGCATGTGTTCCACAGCGTTCCTTCTTCACGCACAGCTCAGGCATTTGGATGCTTTTACCCCTGTAGAACAGGCGATACCAGCCATTCCACTGCACGTTGCGATCACAGGCAACTTGCTTGGCGCTGTAGTTGGTGGCTCTCCAGTCCTGGTTGAGTGACTTGTACTTCTTACAGGGGTCGAAGCCTTCATCAGTGTCACCATCTTCCTGCTCTTGGGGAAAGGAATACAGCATAGAGGTGCTGCCTGGCCAAGACAGCAGGGAAGAAAACCATCAGATAATATTCACTGATTCATGTAATTTTTATCCTGTTGTATGTTTCAATATAATGTTATATCATGTTTACTAGGAAACCAGATATGGATAATAAAATAGCCTAATGTATTTTATGTATTTTAAGAGATTAAAAGGTCGATATACTGACCTTTTTCCAGGGACGTCATATTCACCTCCTTATCTGTGTATGCTTGCGTTTGTGTACAATGCAACATCGCCTACACAAATATGTATATACTTTGATTCAAATCCAAATCCAAATTTTTATTTTTATCAATATGTTTACTTTTACACCATGAAGTTAGGCTGAATTTTATACTGCTCTTACCTGTGTCATGTCTTCTTGTTTCCGTTTCATCAAACTTTGGTCTTGTCTCAGGGCTTCTATTTCCTGAAAAATTCAGAGGATTGTATGTAGAGTCTATGGGATGATGTGTTAGTTACTAGAAGATGTTGTGTGGTTCTTCTCTACCTTATATATAAACCTGAGTTGTTCTCGAAGTGCCTGGTCTTCATTGCTCCACATTTTGAGTGCATACTAAAACACAATTGCAATTATTCAGAGATAGATCATTATTACCTTAAGTAAGTCTGAATAATATTTTGGAGCAATATTATTGGACAGGCCGTATTAGCTAGACATTTAAAAAAAAAATCAGAATATATGTATAATATCTTTTTAAAAGGGGGTTTTATGTTTAATTCATGCTTACCGATCCATCAGTTTGCTTTGTTCTGGCCGTACAAACCAACAGCACTGACAGCATCTGAATGCTTGAGACAGCCATCTGCATGTAATAAATTCTTCAGTAAGTAACAAATATATATATATATATATATATATATATATATATATATATATATATATATATATATATATATATATATATACCCATCAATTTTCTGTACTGCTTATCCTATGCAGGGTCACGAGGAGCCTATCCCAGGGGACTCGGGTCACGAGGTGGGGGGTGTGTGTGTGTATAGTACTGTGCAAAAGTTTTGGGCACATGCAAAGAAAGGCTGTAGAGCAAAGATGCCTTTAAAATAATTAAATTAAATGTTTCTACATTAAAAAAAAAAAATACAGTAAAGAGCAGTAAACAGTTGTAAATTAAACAGTCAATATTTGGTGTGACAAAATGCAGAATCAGTCACAGTTCTTCTGGAGACTGTCACACTTGCTTCCTATTTTTGCAGAAAAACCCAGCAGCATTCATTATGCTTTTTGTCTGAAAAGTTTACTTTTACCTAATATGCTGCTTTCTTTAATGACATACAAACATTTTTCTGTAACATGTAATTTTGTGTTAGAAAACTAATGTTTGGGAATCAAAAATAATTGTTGTACTGATAAAATAAAGTCAAATAAAAAATCTATTAAAAAAAATAGGGTGCCTAAAACTTTTGTACATTTATAATTTTTACACACACACACACACACACACACATAGTATATATATATATATATATATATATATATATATATATATATATATATATATATATATATATATATATATACACTAGAAAGCAATTATTTTATATTATTGGTAACAAAAATGCAAAAGGCACTCACTCTATTATTATTATTATTATTATTATTATTATTATTATTATTATTATTATTTATTAGACAGCTGGTTTCTTACCTTTTCACACAAGGAAAGATCACTGACAGTTGAAACCTTAAACACTGCGTACTGACTTTATATACTACACTAGACCAAGGCAAGTTGCAGCATGCATTAAAAAGGAAGTTAGTCTTTCACACCGTTGTGTTTGGTATCACACTTCAAATGGAAGATGCTAACATGCACACGAAAACTTGCTATAGTCAGAAACTGCTGATGAGATAAATACAAAAAAAAACCCAAAAGCTTTCCAGCTATGGTAGGTCTGTGTTAAGTATAGTTAATATGCTGTATATTAGGGGTCAGTTTTATGTTGACAGGTTTTCATTGTCAAACAGGAGCCTTGCCTAATAGTCATTTGAAGAATGAAAGTCAAATGAATGAATGAATGAATGAATAATAATAATAATAACAACAGCAACAACAACAACAACAACAACAATAATAATAATAATAACAACAATAATAATTGTTGTTATTATTATGATTAATATTATTATTGTTGTTGTTGTTGTCGTTGTTGTTGTTGTTTATATTATAAAATAAGTGGATTCATGTCTACTCCTGCTTGAATGAAACCCTGCAGCCACACTGGCCCTTTGAAGATATGACTTATGACCCATGCTGTAAATTAAAATAATCAAGTAATCCCATGAATAGTGAACCAAAAACAGTAGTTTCTAAGAGCATAGAAAGTAGTACATTTCCTTTTTTTTTTTTAAATTTAAAAAAAAAAAAAAATTATTTTTATTTTTTTTTTTTAGCCCAGACGGGTGTTATCTGCAATAATACCATACAATTATTTCTTAGACTTATTTCTTAAACCTGTATTATAGTATTAAGACTAGTATTGGACAATGTTTGGGCAGTATTAAATATGATTCCTCAATCTATTGTATGCTTTGCTGTAGGATGGAGAAAGTCAGCCCACTGACAATGTTAGGAACATATTTATACATTCAAAACCACTTCTGCCAGGAAATCTTCCATTTCATGATTCTAGATTGATTATTTTGCCTGACAGTACAGTCCCCTGCAAAACTATTGGAACAGCAAGGCCAGCTCATTTGTTTTCACTGTAGACTGAAGACTTTTTTTATTTGAGACCAAAAGATGAATTTGAGAAGAGAGTTTAGAATTTCAGCTTTTATTTCTTGATATTTATATGTAAAATGTATTAAACGACATAGAGCATATCACATTTTGTATTAAACCACCTAATTTATAGGTGAGCAAAAATATTGGAACATGTGACTGACAGGTGTTTCTTGTTACCCAGGTGTGTCCTGTTAGACTGAATGTTCAAACAATTAATAGCTCTGAATATCTACTCTTGATTTTAGCCTTCAGTTTCACCTGTGAAGACTGCATTTGTTGTTAAAAAGGATAAGCCAGCATGAAGATCAGAGAGTTCTCTATTGGTCTATTTTGAAGCTGAGAAAAGAGGGAAAATCAATCAGAGACACTGCACAAACAATGGACAATGGACAACAATTTGAAATGTCCTGAAAAAGAAAGAAACCACTGGTGTACTGAGCAACAGACATCAAATGGCCAATGAAAACAACAACAGTATATGATAGAAACATTGTGAGAGCTGTGAAGAAAAACCCAAAAACAACAGTCAGTGACATCACCAACAACCTCTACAGGGCAGGGGTGAAAGTATAACAATCCACCATTTTTATAGAAGACTTTGAGAGCATGTCTTCTAGAGATAGAGGCCATACCACAAGATGCAAACCACTCATCAGAATCGGAAAGCCAGATTGGAATTCGCAAAAGAAAACAGAGATGAGCCACAAACGTTCTGTTAAATCACCAGACCTTAACCCAATTGAGCAGCACTTCACCTCCTGACAAGCAGATGGAAGGGAAAATCCCCCCAAAACATACAACAACTGAAAGAGGCTGCAGTAAAAGCCTGGAAAAGCATCACAAAAGAAGAAACCAACCATTTGGTGATGTCAGTGAGTCATAGGCTTGATGCAGTTATTGCAAGCAATGGATATGCAACCAAATATTACGTGTTATTTACTTTAATTTACTTCAAGACATTCCTATAATTTTGCTCAGCTAAAAGTTGGGAGGTCTGATACAAAAGGTTCTATGTTTTCAGTTGCTTAACTCATCTAGATATAAATACCAGGAAATAAAAGCTGAAATCCTAAACTCTTGTCTCTTATCCATCTTTTGATATCAAATCCAAATGTATTTGGTATACATATCAAATGGGGCGGCTGTGGCTCAGTTGGTAGAGCGGGTTGTCCACTAATCGTAGGGTTGGTGGTTCAATTCCCAGCCCGCATGACTCCACATGCCGAAGTGTCCTTGGGCAAGACACTGAACCTCAAGTTGCTCCTGATGGCAAGTTAACGCCTTGCATGGCAGCTCTGCTACCATTGTTGTGTGAGTGCGTGTGTGAATGAGACACAGTGTAAAGCGCTTTGGATAAAAGCGCTATATAAGTGTGCCATTTACCATTTACATACAAACAAATGAACTGGTCTTGCCATTCCAATAGTTTCAGAAGGGACTGTAGATCAGAGTTTGGTATTTTATATGCATAACATTGTAGTTGGCCTAATCAATTTTTGATGAATTCTATTTATAAATAGTGACTTGCACTATGTTATACAAATAACTGAATGTATGTCACACTGTATGATATAAACTGTATGTTGTTAGCAAAAAATGGAAAATCAGTCTAAATTTTCATTTAAAGGCTCATTAATATATCTGTTTGTTTTTTTAAGCTGTTTGACTTTTGGTGGCAAAGATACAGCATTACAGAAACGGTTTTGTGGTGCAGTTTTACAGTATCTTATATGACTGTTTAGAATTTTGATTATGTAAGTAACAGGCAGCAACCGCACATGCTCAGTCATTGGTTAGACTAAGTGAAAGATTCTGACCCTATCAGCAAAAACTTAGATGGGTGAGATCTTAAAATAACACCATTAATATTTGTAGCTTTTGAGTTTTTCTTCCTACACGTAAACCTTATATGCATAAAACTATCACTCCATTGTTCCTAAGCTGTATATCATATGCAAAGCATGCGGTACTATTATACAATAAAAATAATAATGTTTGGAAAGCATTTCAGTCTTAAAATGTTTCAAATCCCTACTTTAAATGTGTACAGGAAGTACAACAAAGCCTAAAATGTGTGTGTCCAAGCATGAATTAAGGAAGCATGCTTTTAGGTTTAAGAAGTACAGGGAAATATCATGGTCATGATGACTGCACTACACACAAAAATATTATAACAAACTGCAGTAACATAAGAAGGACACAGGATGGCAATAGTGAGGTAGTTTAAAATGGGATTTTCATACATGCTCAATAGGAATGTAGAATGTTTATAATGAAATCTTTACTGTTTATCCAGTCCGCTTACATAAATACATAAAGTTAATGAAAAGAATAAATGAAGTAATAATCATTATATAATCGAGAAAAATGAATGAAACATTATGAAACACACACACACACACACACACACATATGTATATATATATATATATATATATATATATATATATATATATATATATATATATATATATATATAATTGCAAATTGGTATTATCATTGGTCACATTGTAAAATTGTTATACAAGTAACTGAGAGAAAGAAATTGTATGTTGTTCATAAATTATACATCTTTTTAAAAATTTTGCTCTAAAATGTTGTGATTCCATTTTTTGTTGCTTGTTTGAATAGCCAGAGCCTATTTGTTTTCTTATACAGAAGAAATGTTACACATGCTAATCTATGGATAATATTACAGACAGAAACATCTGGAGGGTGTCTTGTTTCTCACAGTTAAGTAGACATAACTTGACACCTTCCAGTGTTAATAAAGGTCAGTAAATAAGTCTGTTGAATGAGTGATCACTTGTGCCTACGGAATAACGTGACATGGAGTATGTGGGGATGAGAGCACCATCAGCAGTCCTCATGAGCACAGTAAACAAGGCAAAGCTATTCAAGGCATGTCACACAGAGAGAACACATTATATCACAATCATATTAGAGGTTTCTGCAGGGAGCACACGTCTGACCCCTCTCCTCTTTCCACTCCACACTGCGCTGTTTATGGTGATGTGCTGTTCTTTCCCCCTGAAGATTTCCTGGAACTGGCTCCATGTAGCAGTTCTCTTCTCTTCTGTACTTGCACATCTCTGGCACTTTCACACCATCCTGCTTTTGAAGAAAGGAACACACCGAGGCCCTCTACTGGATAAATATATATATATATATATATATATATATATATATATATATATATATATATATATATCTGCAGAACTGCATGCCTGTTATGGTGTTCTCTTTATGCCATTTCATATCTGTGTTGATAGTCTGCACACACACAAAAAAATAAACATTTTTTTCTTTTCAAAAGAAAAGAAAAGGTACTATATTAGTGTTTGCTTTACATTCAAGGTTTAGGCCCTTTCGAGTTGACCACAGTAAGATAGCCCACCTAGTCAGCCTAATAGAACACCAATAGGGATATATTACACAGTGTGCCATGTACGGTAATTTGAGCTGATCTGCATTTCTTTAAGATACACAGATAAGAAAGGGAAAAAAGAAGCGCTCTTATTTACTTGTCTTTTTAGAGAGAATCGCTGCAAATCAACACAAAGTTATTCGGACTGATCAGATTTATCCTGTGATGAAATATTTCTATCTGAATTGGAGATCTCTCTTCCAGGATCACGTTGTCCCCATCCACAGAGAACAATGTGCTCACTGAATGGTTTGATGAGCATGAAAATGATGCAGTATGCAGTATGTTATGGACTTCACAGTCCCTGCTACTCATATCTTCTGATCTCAACTCATTGAACATCTATGTGGGTATTTTGGACTAAATGGTGCCATCCAGTATAGTTTCAGAGATTTTGAAAGACTTGTAGAACATTATCCAGCAACAGTATATCAAATTCTAGTCATTTCAATCACTGTATAGAACAGATTTATTGTAAATATTTCTTTTTGCATCAAAAGTATGTTTATGTAAAATTATAATCTACTTATAATTTATATAAATCTACAAATATATCCTTTCAGTCTTGCATGAATATTGTCTTCTAAAAATGTTTACAGAGGGGAAAAAAAGCTAGAGTAAGAGAGAAATAAAATTCTAACATGCAACATTCTCAATAACACTTCACTTTACAAAAAAAAAAAAATGTTTTTTGTCGTAATAATAAAAAAATAAAACCAACAAAAACAAAATCTCTTTGGGGTATTATTTTTAAAATTTATTTATTTATTATTATTTTATTTATTTATTTATTTATTTATTTATTTATTCTCTCTGCGTGTAACCTTTCAGAGGAAGTTATTTACTGCACAAGTCTATAACCTTTGGCTGAATGGGCAAATGGCCAACATGTGACGTGGTAACTATATATATATATATATATATATATATATATAAAATAGCAACTGTGTGTTACCATGTCACATGTTGGCCACGTCACATAATATATATATATATATATATATATATAAGGGCTTGATATTTAGGCCTTGCGTGATACAATGAAAGTTTATACAGTTTATTTGGTGGCCAATTGGCACCATGCTGACTAGGATTACATGACATGATGTTCTGAAGCAAAAAATAACTTAAAGATGGATGGATATGTAATGAAATGTCATGTTTATTTCCATTATATTTAAATTCAAAATAGATACAATGGAAAATAGTTTTTTATCACAAAATATAACTCATTCAGACATGAGGAAGTTAAAAGGTTCATATAAAATCTAAGCAGGCATGGTATACATAACAAAGAATACTTAAGAGTTGCATGGTTCAAGTTCAGAACAGCTGGTTCGTTTAATACAGTAAATACAATTCCAAAAGTAGAGGCACAAAAAATGTTTGAAATTGGAAGAATATCTTCTTGTTGACTGGCCTTACATACAATTAAGAATACAATATAGCAGTATAACATATAATTGAGAATGCATATGAATGAACTCAATAACAAAGAGACACTGGTTTTTAAAAGCTCATAACAAAAATATGAAAATGTAAGTTAGGGAATCAACCACTGCATTATACTCTAATGTCTTTTTAATAGCTTTCTATGTAAACACTGTTGCAGCAGTGTTATTTTGTCTAGCTTTATAATACGGACATGTCGCATCACTGAAGTGATTCATGAACCCAGAGGTTTTCAATTCTGGTCTCTAAATATGGGCCACTTTTCTTCTAATCAATGTAGACTAATCCACTATGTCATCATCTGACTTGGAAGATGGATGTTCAATAATATACTCCCTACATTAACCACTGATGACGTTATAACTGATGATGTTATAACTCAATACTGAGATTGTACTTTTGTACAAATCGCTGTATTATTCATATTTGACTTTCAATAACAACTCATTTTGGCCCTTTCTATCATGTCTCTCATGAAGTTGCTCTGCTCAGGCCTTATACTGCACACTGACTCCACCATCTGCCCTGGAAGATCATGCTGCCGTCCACCTACACACTAACAAAGTTAGCAGCTCAGGCGCTCCCACATTGAAACCTTTCATAAAAGAGAGCTGTAATCTTCGACTGACCATTTGGCCTTTTTTTTTAACACTCTCACTCATGCATGCTTGGTCTACAGGTAACACTGTGGAAAAAAGATTTTTCGCAAACCACAAAAAACTATTCATGGGTACAGATTATGGTGCAGATGTAAAGCCATTACATGCATTAACTAGTGATACAAGAGACACCACATAAGGCTTCATGTTGAGTGTCCGGCTTCAAGCCGACACCGTATTGCTCTTTCTGGTCCCCATGTGAGATCCTTAATGCTAGGACTGTCTTTATTTTGAGCCAGGAGACTCCAGACAAGCGGAAGGTTTTCATTTGGCCAGCCGGAATACTGCCAGATCCAGCGGCTCTCTACTTGGCACACACCAATCGTCTGCTCCCTGGCTCACTTTATAGTTCCGTAGAGCTGTCTTGTTATACACTGGAAGCCTTTCCACAGAGTCAGTGGATAAAGCCTGAGGGGAAAAAAAACACACCATGTTATTTATACATACAGGTTTAAGCCCTATTTGGATTGGAAAGGCTTTACATGGTAAGGTAGAATAGTATAATTATTAACGGAGTAGCTCTGGGAATTTATTCCTTTCCCAATCTGTCAGGAAAGATTATGCTGAATTTTACAGTCTACAAAATAAATAATAGAAATAACCGCAGGTAACAGATATCCTGTCCGAATTGACACGTCTGTAATATTCCATCATTTTCATAAATATGGAGACACTCCAGGAAGTACATTCTTCCTGTCATACTCTGATGAAACTGAACTGAAGCCAGGTTTTGGATGAGTTTCAAATGACGAACAACAAAATACAGACATTATTCAAAAAGCCTTTTCAGAGAAGTGATGCTTCTGGCAGCTTTAGGTAAATTATTGTTATAATAATCAAGTTCATTGTGCATGGACACGCTCCCTCTGACAAGTGCTTCTAATAAAAATGAAAAAAATTGAGGATTACAGCATGGCTTGTAAATGTCACAACTTCTAGTTCATAATAACAGATGGAGACTATTCTATATATTCCATTTTTTTTTGGTGTGATGACGAAGTGTATGTCATGCAGACATTCCGTCTCTGTAATTTATATGGAGATCACTTATCGAATTTGACAATCATCACAAACATCATCCAGCAACATAACAGACATTTCCAGAAATCGTTTCCCATCCAAATAATACTTTCAATAAGCTGTTTAATGCATTAAACCAGTCCTTTGATATAAAAAGTAGAGCCAAGATTGATTAAAATTGTAGTTAATTAATTCACTAATCCTGAAGAATGGGCCCATGCAAATCCAAATTGATCAAAGAGCACATCTCATAGTACATAAGCAGAACCTACATAGCTAATCCCAGAACACATCACTAACCAGCTTATATTTCCATATCTAAACTGATTTTCAGTGGTTAAAAAAAAATCTGAGTACTTCTGATCTGTCTGTGAATCGATCACAAGGATTAATGTTGACTCATGGAACATATCAAAGGGAACACAATTTGTTCTAACTGTCAGCCATCCAGCTTATGGACAAAAAAGGTTTTAATTCTTTTTTTCTTTTTTAGATTTACAGACAGGACACATACCTTCAGGTGAATAACAGCGTCAGTGCCGTAGCCTTCCATAGAGTAGAGTTGAAGGTCTCCCTGGAAATACCTTGCATAGAGGCGTGTGATTGGCAACCCATAACCAAAGCCAGCCTGTTGACAATACAAAAGCAGAGTTCGGTGCCATACACCATGCACTAATTCACTCTGCGCTGTAAATAACAAAGCTAACAGAGTGCTGATGGGAGATATAAACCTCATTTGTTATACAGATTCCCTCCCTATTAATCATAGCCTGTTTGCTAGGGTTTTAGGACACTGTGAAACTTTTGTGTCAGGAATTAAGAAATTAAAACTTGCAAAAAGGAGACTGTCTTACCAGAGGAGTTATTTGCTGGCCAATCTGAGGAGTTGGGGCAGTTGAATACATGTAGCTGAAAAGATTTTCCATCTTCCTGAAAGGGACGCCACCACCCCTGTCACTCATCTGTAGACAAAGAGAGACATCATGTTCACTATATTTGTGAAAAACAACACAAAAAGGCCACTGATGTGCTGGAGTAAGTTGATGTGTGCAGCGATTCGGTTCAATTCAATTTCATTTTTATAGAGCTTTAAAAACAATAGACATTGTCACAAAGTAGCTTTACAGAAATCCGGATGCGGATTTACATTTAGCTCCCTAATGAACAAGCCAGAGGTGGCATTGGCAAGAAAAACTCCCTGAGACAGAATCTTGACAGGAACAAGACTCAAAAGGGAACCCATCCTCCTCTGGGTAACACCAGCTGGTGTGATTATAAATCATTACTCTGCTACAATTCTATAGGTGTTGAAAAGATGTTCAGTATGAGCATCATGGTCTTTATGATTATAACAGCAGTCTATAGTATCCATGTGAGATTATCCACTGAAGAAAGGGTGAGAATTAGGCATAAACAGTTTTTGGGACATGCAAATCTATAGGGCATTAATGTGGAACAATCCACAGTGTGGCAGAGAGTGAGTCATGAACACAGAAGCTCCAAGCAAAAGAAGTATCAGGATGAATCAGGCAGATCAGGAGGGTGAGAGGAACCCCAGCACTACAAATGTGTCAGTGTGCATCAATACTATTGCAGTAAGTGGAGAGCCACTCAGAGAGGGCATAGGTTACTGAGGCACTGGGTTAAGGGACTCTAAATACTAAATGACATATACCTAATTGTGTATGTAAGAATAACAATCAGAGTTTGAGTGTATTAACGGTAAGAATGAATTTGCTAGACCAAACTAGTGAAGAAAAAAGCTTCAAAACTAGCACATCATTATTTATAATCTGTCAGAATAAACTGACCTTGATGGAAAGGTCCTCTCCACCAATAGCCACCATAACTTCAATAGGTGGAAGATTGCTGCCTTCATTATGGCTTTCAATAGTTGCCCTCATAGCGTTCTATGGAAAGAAAAATATTGTCATGGCAACACTGAGCTCTCATTATGCAAATGACATAGCTGTGGACATTAGTATGAGAAGAGCTCATTCTCACCTTGAATAACTCAAACAGCATATGGTACAGATGGGAAGGCACATACACTATGCTAATAGGCAGGTTCATGTTGTTAACTGCAAGACAGAAATGGAACATGTACTATTATCCTACCTACAAGAATTGAAGTTCCCTCACAGTGTCAGTCAACCATATCGAATCAAACACTACATACATTTCAGATAGTTGAGCAATTATCTATTAATCAAAAGTATGCAATAAGTCCTACAAGCCCTAATGAGCAGAACTTGCTGAGTGAACAAACATATTGGCATTTATTGGCCTGTTATGTAACCTGTAGAGAACAATTATATAAACGTCAGATGCTGGGACTAAACACATTGTAATCCCTCATTTACTGTTGTGTCCTCGCAGCACCAGCTCAGGAGAGCTGAGGTAATACTGGTCGCAGAGCATCTTGGCACTCTCATAGGCATCTGCATGTGGACAAAATGTAAATAAGTAATGTAGAAATATCTATAATACAAAATTATATTCACTACTACATCATCTCAAGTACACATTTATACTTCACCTTTGACAACTTCTACTACTTGACAGTGAGGATCAATACTTCCAATTGTGTTGGGATGAACAGGATTTGTGGCACCATCAAAGATTAGGGCTATAAGCAGATTATTGGAGAACAGAAGGATTTCTTAGGTAAAAGTGAAAATATACAACTATGCACACCACACATCTCCACAGCATTCCACATTATACCATCCTTAGTTTAATATCCGGGGGCTATGCAAATACAAAAGTTTACATTTTAAACGCAATTTATATGCAAATTAGCTAAATGTAGCTTGAGCTCTGGCTCACTACCTTTTTATACTATTATCATTTGGATAACCGATAAACAATTACCTAAGTAAAAAATTAGGAGCAGGTCAGTTTGAGGCAGTGTATAATGTAACTCTGATTAAACTGTTAGCATCAGACTACAAGAGTAGTGTGTATACAGAGGGTGTTTTAACACTTGTGCTGTTCCAGTGTTCCATGTTATCTCAGATTGATGACTCAGCATTTTTTGTGCACATATGAACACAGCAAATGAACTCAGACCATTTTCAGAGGAGGCGCATTGTGTCCGCTTCACATTTTGCTTTATAGTTAAAGAACTTGAGAGTTGCTGTATTTACATAGCACCGGTCACCTACTAGAAAAACAACTCAAATGGTAAGCAGTGTTAGCTAGCAACATGTTAGATAAGCTAATGGAGGCACTGTAGCACTAGCAATTATGATATAGAGCTTACGTTGTTAGGCAGCAGTAATAGTAGCATTGCGTCAGTAACAGGAAGAATAGTTACTGTATAATGCTATTAGTATACAGTATGTGCTTAATACATGTAGTGTATGTGTGTATTTTGTCTATCCCTACCACTTACATCAGCCAGTACTACAGTCAGTAGCTCTATGGCATGAAGCATGAGTTGATTTTGAAGCATGGTTCAGCATCAAAAATGTTGCTGGAATTTCACTTCAAATTTGTTTTGCCTGCTCTGTTTTTCAGCCAAAACATCATGTAAAGCACTCATTCTAAAGTGGTCTGAGATCTCATCATTGCAAACATTTGCAGAAAGAGCACGGAGTCCCATTTAACAGGACTGAGTATGATTCATTTAAAAAGAACTATATGTGAAAACACCCAGAGTGAGATCTACCCTGTAATTACGGTCTGTTACTTACTGTGCTGGTTGATAAGCATACGGATGGATATTCGGCTCGTGTAGAATCGGTCTAAGAAGTACTGGATGTTCTGATTAGTAAGCGGATCTTGACCAAAAGCTTCTTTATACTCAATCACACCTTGGGCCATTGTAGGAACAACATCATTATGTCTATTTCTGATATTCACCAGGGTTTCCACAAACCTGAGGATTAGAACAAGGATGTAAAGTCATGTAAAACGGCATTAAAATACACTCTCAGAAAGGATGTGTTAATATCCTACACACTTTTTGTGTTATTACTATTTCAACACGTGTGTTAAATTATGCAATAAATGTGTTAAAAAGAAGAAAGAAAAATTCACACAAGTGATCAACATAACGTGTTAAATTATTGTCCAATCTCGTTGCGAACTGTGCTGCCAATGTCATCAACCAACTCTGAACTCGCCTCAAAGTGAATGTTCATTGCTTTGACCTTTTGATTGTGATGGCCGAGTCGGAGTCCAGAGGTGAGGAAACCAAATGACCACCGTATTTACTTCAAAGATTAATTTCATGTACTGCTTCCTCAGTGTTGGCAATACACTATTAGTGTCATGTGTTTATGTTGGCTGTGAAATATGGTCTGAGGTTATTCTATAATGCTCTGGGTCTGCATCTTATCTGAGGTTCTGGGTTAGGGTTAGCTAACTGGATGCTGTCACCAATCACAGTAGGGATGAGTGATGCTAACCTAGACGCTCACCTGAGTTAATAACATTACTTTAGTATACAGTTTGCGGTAATGTTAATCATTCCCATTACCTTTTTGAAAGTTAATGACAATGTAGCATTACAGCTATTCGCCATGATGTAACAGACAGAGTGGGTTAACCTTAGCTACATTTGACAAGTGTTTTTGACAAGGCAAGCTATTCTAATTAGCATTAGGATAATGGGTTAGGGCCGTGTTTCTTCATGTAGTCGGTGTATGTTAATGCTGGTTAACAGGTGCAGACAGTCAGTAGCTAATGAAACTTAACTAACTCAGTAATGTCAAGGCCAAAAGTTCTTCACAAGGTTAATGTGACAAACAGAGAGGATGGGGTTTAGGTTGTAATGCTTTCCACTATCTCTGTAATGTAGGTTGACTTAATTACGTTGTGCAAAAAAATGTTAAATAAATATTCGCAAGTTAGCTAGATTTTCCTGGTGAGTCTACAGCGCCATTTTGTTCATTGGGAGAGTTTAGGGCACATTTCCAAAATTACACAATTTGGGATTGTGTAACACATTTTCTCAGTTGAAGCCCAAAGGCATTTGTCCACATTTTGTAGTTAACAACTAACCAACACTCTTTATGCTCTTTTACAGCTTTTCAAATGGAAGGGAGCGGGACTCTTCTCATGTCACCTGAATTTCATGCAATTGTTTGTTTATTTTGTGAGCACTTTAGTAGAATTTTAGCATGAAAACAAATTGCAATTTAGGATAACTGCAGGGAAATAAGTATAAACGACACATCTCTGTGTTAATTTGTTCTTTTTTTAACACATCTTTGTAGGGAAATGTACTAACATACATTATGTGTTACATGTACTAACACACTGATTGTGTTGAAAGCAACACAAAATGTGTTGCCCTTAACTAGACACCCAGGTGTGTTAAAAATGAACACATCTGTTTTAAGAGTGTACAAGCCATAATCATTTCATGGAGGTTCAAGTAATATTACACTTACTCTCCCAGAACCCGGTGGTCAGTGGGACTTTTATCCAAAAACTCCAGGATCTCCATCAAACTCTGAACATACCTAAGAGCAGAACAAAAGTGTTTTACCAAAGGAAGAAAAGGGCGAGGTATGCACCTTATTTTTCTTTTGAAAATGCACTACAGACTGTTTTTAGTCTCACATGTCTTGTATTATGATAAATGTAATCAGTGTAAGTAAATGTATGAGCTGTGTGACAAAACAATAGTAAGGCAAGAACAAACACGAGGAATAAGAAGTAGAGGTAGTGAAAATAGATATACAAAGACCCTCTTGGAGGAGCTGCATAGCACAGCCCCACACTGCACATAAACTAGGGTAAAGTTCACATGCATGACATCACCAAGCATTAGCCTTGTTACCCTGAACCACAGAGGGCTGTTTACTATGTACTTGAAAATCTTCTGCTATAAATAACTGTCAATTGGCAAGCTGCATTTATTTACAATATCTACAACAACAAAGCCACAGATTCAAGATCAAGCTGTAAGATATCAGTCCTTATTATTTAGTTATTTTGTAAATTTCTGAGTTATGACTTACCAGCCGTGCACTGTCTGAACTGACGGAGTAGTAAGTAACCTGTCTGGGAGTAAGTTAATTTCTTTCATGATGTTGGACAGACGCACTGGGAGCTCTTGCCTCAAGAAGACGAATGAAGTTTTTTCACATGCATTTGTTGAACCTGGCAGAAAAAGAGCGCCAAATATCTGAGACTTAAGGACAACTGTTAAGAGTAATTAATATATATATATATATATATATATATATATATATATATATATATATATATATATATATATATATATATATATTCCTCTGCCATCAAGATTTATTAACATGGCATTGTACAGACTTGGAAAACAAATGTCAGGCAGCTACAGTATATCCAAAGCAATATCAACAGTGGAAAAACAGACTAAATGTATTACAGAGAAGTTAACCTGCTACATCGTTCAATTGTGATAAACTTTACAGTAACCTAAACACACTAGTAAACTCTTCATTTGTCATTTAATGACTGGGAGTGTGCCACTTTTAGCAAAATTATAACTTTATAGACATTATTGTTTGCTCATTCAACATTGATCACTTGCAGAAACACTCCAGACTAAGGTTTAAACTTCTATTAGTCAGAAAAAAAAATAAAACAACAAGTTAGAGGGATCATTTCTTGTCGCGCGCTTCTACAATATTAGTATTAGAAAGATAAACGCTGTGATGTATCGTACAGAGCTAACCAACCGGCTATTCAACATGATGCAATCCCTGCAGCAGTGGCCTCACCGAAGCTGTGCTATTCAATCACACCTCCAAAATTTCAATAAAAAGGCACGAGATTACACCATAGACCACGTCGCTTAAAGCAACACGAAAAATCGACGACTTATACCTTATTATGCTATATTTATGCTGTTTGTTTTGCTTAAGATCATGGTGCTTTTCTGCGAATGAGATTTCCCCCACCCTGGAATAGCAATGCACAGAAATCACACGATGCACACGACTTCAGGTTCATCCAATATATATACATTTATATATAAAAATATATATTACTCACCAAAATCAAGAAACTGCTTCATAGACAGAGGAGATGGTGAAAATTTCGAGAAGTGCTCGATGTGTTTAGGCACACTGGCCAAGGCTGCATTCTGCATAATAAACCTCACGAACTTCATTATGAAATGTTGGTTAACCTTGTGAAAAGATTTGGTTAATTCAAGCTTCTCCTGCTTTTAAGCAATCTAGTAGCACACGATGTCTGATTTATCACAAGGCTCGCTACTGAAAAAGACTAGTCATGAATCGAAACCCTCAACCAATCACAGCCCTCGGTTTGAAATTCTTGTATAGCTCTATCCAATCACACGCGTAGGCGGGACTTTGTTAAATGAATATTCATGTTATGTATAGCTGCTTGGAGCAGTGGATAATAAACACACTGTAGCTATTTGGAACAGAGCCTCTGCCAGCTTTTCAGACGTCATAGGACTTGAGATGGCTGTACATAAACATCAGCTGTAATTTATGACAAACGGTTTTGTGCAAAGGACAAGCAGTTCTAACCTACTGATAAACTGCATATCATACTATAAACAGATCCTTAGCCAAATTTAAACATATAACAGAACATATCAATAAGTGAATTTCGGTTGGCCAATATAATAAACTATCCATATAATATTATTTATAATATTATAATACACAAGTATATATATATATATATATATATATATATATATATATATATATATATATATATATATATGTGTGTGTGTGTGTGTGTGTGTAATATATATTATAATATACTATAATACTATAATTAATAAGGCTTGCAGAATATTTTTTATTTTTTGTATTTGTACTTCCTTTATTATTAATTATTATTAATAATAATAATAATAATAATTATCATTATTATTATTATCATTATTATTATTAGTGGTATTATGGTAATGATTATTGTAGTTATTATTATTTATATTGTTATTATTGTTGTTGCTATGATTATTATTGATATTGTTGTTGTTATCATTATTATTATTATGGTAATGATTATTGTAGTTATTATTATTATTATTATTATTATTATTATTATTATTATTACCTATGAAAAGAAAAACAAAAAAGACGGTGCTTAAGAAAAAAACGTCAAAATGCGTAATAAAAAATTATTCAATGCCAAATTAAGACTATGGAGGCTGTGAGACTAAAATGTTTATCATTCAGGCATAACAGTCTTTCTCATATAGTATTAAGTTTTGCTTATATATAGCATACATGATATACATATGTGTTAGTATCACTGTCACCTAAAAGTACAAGTGCACCACTATGTGGTCAGTGTGGGAACATCACTCTGACCCAATATATATTATGCTAACAACTGGTCCATGTGGCTAATCTTAAAATGTAATGGCTTGTCAAAGATTTATTCACTATTTACTGATTGTTTTAATAATTTATGTTGCACAAAATTTTAGTGGGTCAC
This sequence comes from Ictalurus furcatus, assembly GCF_023375685.1. Taxonomy (NCBI): domain Eukaryota; kingdom Metazoa; phylum Chordata; class Actinopteri; order Siluriformes; family Ictaluridae; genus Ictalurus; species Ictalurus furcatus. The sequence goes on from NC_071267.1 coordinate 13,845,075, forward strand.
TTACTTTCTTTCCTTGAAACATAAAGTGTCTTCAGTAAGATTTAGTCTTGTCATTTGTAACATGCACAATGGCGATAGAACATGTGCATAAAAAGCCTCAGTCAAAACAGAAAGGATCTGTTACAATTCTGTTACCTAATTATTTAATTACCCACCTCTACACACACACACACACACACACACACACATAAAGAGAGAGAGAGAGAGGGAGAGTAGTAGCCTGAAAACATACAAAATGGATTCTAGCATTTGTATAGCTATTTCATGCACTGGATAGGGAACAAGGCTACAGAGATTCAGTGGAAATTTCCTTTGTGTTTCAACCCAGGCCATGATGCCCTGATTTACACGAGCATCATTAATGCTAGAACAGCACCATACCTTCAAATCTCTCTCTCTCTCTCTCTCTCTCTTTCTCTCTCTCTCTCTCTCAACACAATACATATTTCCTTACATTATTCATGTGTTTTAGTTTAATGCTAGGTAATATTATATAACGTTATGTAATTGGGGTTTATATGAAATGCCTTATTGTACTCGGTTTCCTATTCCCACTTGTATCTCTATGTCACAGCCTTTGCACAGCACACAGCACACAACTCTTCATTTGTGTAACTCTGAGACTGAAATATGTGCTGAAACACTCGCAGCTATAGTCGTGGGTTTTAATATTCTGTTAAAACCGGAGCAAACTGGGTGCACAATGTTTTCTCAGAAACAGTGACGCGGATTTTCAGGCATCTCCACGCAGAACTCTCTCATCTCCCCTCCTTCTGGCAGCGCAGTGAAGGAGAGAGCTGATCTACACACAGCAGCATCATCAGCAGCAGCATCAGCAGCAACAGCAGGCATCAAGGCACCGAGCGCTTGCCAGGGTGCTTTGTCCCCCCCACTTAAGACATGGCGTCTGAAGACCGCTCGATGGCATACCGTGAGTATTTCATGCTCCTCTAATCCACTTCTGATTGTTCAGGTCTGCATTATCATCCTCATCATCCTGATCATGTGCACTCAGGAGGTGTACAGTGGAGGAGCGCGCGCCGCGCGCACAGCCATGTTTAACACATCGCGCTACTAGAACCGATCAAGCGAACGTAAAACGGTGCACGCAGAAACGTCTTAGATGCGAGCAGAAGTGCACGGCTTTCATCCAAGATCTACTGATCAGTGCAATCAGTTTGTTTGAATAAAGCCCAGAGGCACCTCAAGCGGTTTAAGTAACAGCGTCTCAGCAGAGTAGTTCATCAGATGGAATAAAATGAACGAAACTGAAGGGAATAATAATAATAATAATAATAATAATAATAATAATAATAATAATAACAACAAACAACCAAATTTTCAGCGGATCTCAAGGTGACGCCTTGGAATGAGGCACTATTGTGGTCATGTAAACATGACAGTGAAGTAGTCTGTGCTGTTGTACAGGGAAAACTGAAAATGTGAGGACCATTTGTGGTGAACATAGGCTTAAGTTTAGGATAAATATCCAGAGGATGGTATTGTTCTATTTTGTTGATAAACCTACAGTCCTTTAAGCTGTAGAGGTGCCAATAATTAAGCTTGAGTTTGCCATAGACATTTCACTTGTGTTGCTATCTGGCTGGACTATTGAGTTTGTTGTGTTCTCTCTCTGTGTGTGTGTGTGTGTGTGTGTCGAAATGAAAATCGTCGTTGGATGAAAAGTGCGGGAAAAGCGCGTGCACGCAAGCTGACAGGAAATCATAAATCACCACTCACTGCTCCACACTAATGTCAGCATATTTCACAAACCTTAGCAAAATGACAAACAGCACCTGACAGCAACTGTCTAGTGTGGCAGCTGAATATGAACCATTTCCCTATTAAAAAAAAAAAAAAAATCACCAAAAGTCAACTCACTGTGTTGTTGGCTGTTAAAATGCGTGTTTAAATTCAGGCTTAGTGAAGACTTTGTTGTGTAATACACAATGCAGGAGAATATGTGAAGTTTTTGTTCACTGACATAGTGTCGGTGGTCCAGAGTAAGGATTAAATTAGAAAGGATAAGTCATGGCTGGACCCTCTCTTAGTCTGGCTTTACGCTGTACAATTTTAGGCCTGATTTTGATGCAGACAAAAATCTCACATTTGGTTATGAGATGTGTTTGGCGGTTTTAGAACATATAATGTGCTGTTCTCACTGGCAGTTTAGTACTATTGCGACAGCTGCTGACAAAGTTCAGACAGTGCCTTGTTTTGATTAAAATCCCGGTGTAACCGCTGCTATGGCTGCTCATGTTAAAGCTTCCAATAGGACGACTGTGTAAGATTACACAAAACTCATGGGATGCAGTAGAGGCAATGGCGAAATAGAATCTAGACGTGTGAATAGATAGAATATTTCATATTATGCGACAGTAGCCCGGATCACACTGACTGATGATGTATGTAGAATGTAGTCATTTTGTTTAATCTAATCTCTATCATTTGAAGATCTTCATTGTATAATTTGAAATGCAGAATATGTTGCACAGTCTGGTAGAATTCAGCTACGATTTTAAAGCAATTATCTTAAAAAACACAGTCTAAACTCAGATTTAGCCTTCTCTTAAACCTTACCTGTTGTCCTTAGGGCCTTTTAACACAGCTGGAAAGCTGCCTATATGACAGATGAGTGTGACTCATTTTACAAGGCAGATTATGTGGTAAAAATGAAGAGCTTCACGATCTTGGCCAGAAGAATCATCGGTCACACTGCAACAAATGTACTGAACCTGGAAATTTATAAGTGAGTGCTATAAATCTATAGCCATCACCCTAATTTGACTGCATAGTTGGATCTTATTCCCTGTAATATAACAGTCTGTACAGGAGTTTGCAGAGTTTTTTGTGATTGTTGTGGCAAGAAATTATTTTGCACGGCCTTTCGCAGTGATGTTTGTTGGTAAATGAGACCTTTTAGCTGTACTCATGTTCAGTGCATGTGAATTGAAGAGGGTTTTAGCTGAATGTGCTTTGTGATGACATCACATGATGCGTCTTGGCTCAAATCTGCAGTAATTCTGAAAAATTGCAAACTCCTCCGAATATTGCGGAGTTTGCGATTGCATTAATTCCTGTGATCTCAAAATTGCAAAATCCAGAAGGGACTGATATCAATTAAGTATAACAAAAAGTCCAAATGCTGACTGTATCTTTTGACCTGTACAAATTGATTCATGCACTTGTTAAAGGTTTGTGTGAGATCATGTTTTCATTTGTATGAGATCATGTGTTTTTCAAGAGCTACTGGTTTATAATACCAGACAGGTAGGTGTATTTTTTATTCTCTCAGTTTTGAGGCTTCACTTGATTACTGTGCACTTTATTTGCGGTTCTGTTGTCATGTTGCCTGCGGAAAACTGCCTGCAAGAGCTAATTTAAGGGTGTGATGTTGAGAGGTGAATCGTGACTTTTGTCCTGAAGCTAATCTGAGTAATAAAACCAGGGGCTGGTGGTATTTGCATTTTTGTTTTGGGTTTCTGTTAAGGAATTTACTTGCGTCTTGTAAAACGTCTGCCACTACTAACATCTACAAACACTTGGTACTAACATAAAGTTAGTTTGTATATAAAGTTTAGCAATGACCTTCTTTGAGGAAACAATCTCAAGCAATACATTTTCTATGCATGATATAGCAATTTAATAAGTTTAGCTTTCATTAAACATGAAAATTTTATATGTTAAAATTGTGTGATTTATGTGTGCCTTCAATAATCTTCTTTTAAATGCAGATAGCAGATGGAGACATATTATTCTTGGTATCTAAATGTGTTCATAAATATCTTATCCTGTTCCAGGTTTAATAATGTATGCCCTGGGCCTCGTAGCACTGCTTCATTATGGATCTCTGCTTTATCATTAATGCATTATTATTCATGTTGTCATCTTGTATCTCATCTCAAAGACAGCAGGCTGTCTTTTAACTGTCTCAACTGAGCCAACCTGTTGTTTTGACTTCACTTTAAAATGATCAGCATTAAATTAAGCTTGATTCAGATAATTATGTCACAGTCTGTGTTATTGTGCATTGATTTTACTGAACATGATCATTGTAGTTTTGGACCACAATCTTCATAGTAGGTGCAGTTCCACGCCTGCTATAGGGACTTAAAGGCTAATTAAATGAGTTTAAATTCAATATTTTTATGTGCAAAAGTAAAGATGCATCTTGCAAAGATGAATATTTAACCTTACAGTATTTTCCATTGCGATTTGGATTCACGTTTCTTATGTACAATTAATTGTAGGCCAGCACTATTAGCAACAATGGCCTATAAATACATTTACAAAGCACTTTTTTGTATGCCTAGTGGCTCACTGAGCATGACGCATGCTGAAACTGCTGAATGCGAAAAGAAAACAATTTCGTCTTGGTTTTGCTTGATATGTCTCATACCTCCCATACAAAATTGATTGAAAGGTAGTCATTTCATTTTAATAGTCTAACAAAGGTCTGCTGGTGACAACCAGCAGCAACTCAGATATTCCTGCAGAGCTTTATGCTGCTCTGGAATATTCATGTATGTCTGGGCAGGTCACAAAGGCTGCTTGGAGAGCAAAGAAAGGAGAAAAGAAGACATGAGAAGGAGCAAAAACGTGATTTGAGAACAGAAAGTCTGGAGTAGTACACATCTTCAGATCTTTATCTTGCCTGTCAGAATATTCATCAGTCCACTCCACATCCCATGTTCTTTTGTTCATGCGTTTTGTCTTCATCCTGGTTTGAACCAGGATAGAACAGATGCTAAAATGTCCTTTTTGATCCTATCTAACCTTTTGAGTTTTCCCATGGTAAAATAAAAAATACTGCTTTGGTTTTGAAACGCTTCTATTAAAGCTGGACAGAGCCTAAAGTGCACAAATGCTTTGTTTTGTCATTTTGCCTTCACCCACCAGTAGTCAGTGACTGATATGCGTACAAGAACCTTTTAAAACCTAAATTAATGGTATTACTGATAAGCAGCTTGGCAGTGTGTCTAAAAGGGGAAAGAAATAAGCAAAGAAAATCAATCAATGACAGAAATGTCGACCATGTCACTTCTCACAGACCACGGGAGTATAGCGTCAGTTTGCACTTGCCTGTGTGAGTAGGACCGTTTTGGATAGGATTTCAAGTGCCTTTGCTAAAGATGATAGATTACATGGAGTTGTGTCAGTTTGGCCGGAAGCTAACCATTTTTTATAATATCTAATAGGATATTAGGTGCACCAGTGTGTACATGGTACAATCTAGCTATTCAATTTCCTTTGTGCTAAAGAATAAGTTAAAATGGAAATGTCTGGTATTGGTAAATGGTATATTGGTAAATAGTAGATGTCTGGTATTTGTCTTCCATTTCCTGTGTTTAAAATATGAACTATTCATGTTTCATGGCATATGAAATTGAAACTGGAAAACTTATTATCAGAGTTGAGGAGTTGAAAAGAAAATGAATGTACTGTACATGTTTGTGTACCCCAACTTTTTGCAGGTGCAGCATTAGTTGTAATTAGTTGTTGTAGTTTACTAGGTAGAAAGAGGTAGCTAGAGGTAGCAATGAAGGGAATGTGCTGAGATGGACCACAGTCAAATACATTAGTGTGTCAAGAATTGTAGAGATGGGGGTTTTGGTTGTGCAGATTTTGGTTTATTGTAAATTTTGGCAGATTTTGGTTAATTGTAAATGAAAACACACAAAACAGAAAGAGCAAGAAACAAAACAAGGATAGCAGAGCAGGGTAACAACATGAATATGACATGAAAAAGATACAAAGATATCTACAACAGAGAACAAAAGCTATACACTGAGTGTTGCACAAGGCGTGACTGAAATACTAGTGGTAATTAACATAAATGTGAATCAGGTGCAAAGCAATCATGCAACGTGAGTGTCGTGAGTGGCTGATAGGAGACATAGTCCTGTGCCATGTTCTGTGCAACCAGGACATTTGTATTAGGTTTTGAAAGTGAATGAGGGTTAAATATGCTAATCTGTTTAGTATTTCCTACCTGGATTATAATATATAATCTAACCTGTTAATTACATTCTCATAGGTCTTTTTTACAGGTGTGAAATGAAATCAATTGTTTGTTTAGTCTTAATGATCATTAAGACTGCTCCCTTCCCCCACCCTCTTTAGCCATTAGATGAAATATATTTTCCTGTTATACATACTGTACATTTCTGTTAACATAAAAAATAACAACTGACCATATATTGCATTCCTCCTAGACGAAATAAAATAAAGTAAGATTTAAACAATAAAAGCACCTGAAATATTGCACGTTCTCTACTATCATATTGCTCTCTTTTAAAGGAGATGTTTGATCTTAAGAATAATGCTAAAACATTCATTGCAAAAAGGCTCCGGTATGCACAAGAGGTTTGCATCATTAACTTCCAGGGTGTAGCAAGCCAACTGAATGTAAAAACAAGACCAATCACTTTCAGGCATGTACATTCATTTTCATTTCCACCCATAAATGTCAGCGATCTTATTTCCTGTTTTCAAATTTTGTATGACAAATTTGAATCAGATAACATAAGGTTTTTTGTATAATAATAATAATAATAATAATAATAATAATAACAATAATAATTTCTTATATTAGTTTTCCCATTTTATATAACAAAATATAAATAAAAAATGTGGTTTTCCCCTGAAAAAACTAAACAAAACAAAAATCAAATGGGCAAAATGCAAAAGCTGCCAGTAACTGTATAAGCAGCCATTTCTCAAAGTTGACATTTTCATCCACCTCCTGTCCTTATGTTAGTATTGCTGTTGGCATTCATCACTGTGACACTAGTGTTACAGTCCTCTGTAAACACGCTGAATGCAGATCAATAGCAAGGCTGGAGGCATCTGACTGCAGTTCCATACAAGAGCGCACCATGAATCATGAGTCATGTCGGAGGAATGGCCGCAGGTTTGCATTACCTTCACTGTATGCCTGGTTTATGCTTCCTCACATGTGGTACTTTGGTAAGCCTTCAACGTGCATGGGTTTTCAGAACAGGAGGAGGATCTTAGCTGTCCATTAAAGAAGGGGTAGGTAGTAAACAACAAACAGTAATCACATTGAAATCACAGTGAATGCACATGTTTTGTTGTATATATTATTAGGAAGTGCTTTGTCTCAGATTGGTTTGCATTGACTTTGAAGAGAAAAGCGGCTCCAGTTGACCATATGAAATACAAAATTAAATTAAACTATTACATCGACCATTTAAAAAAAAAATAGAAGAAGAACACGGCTTGCTCCTTGCTATGGGAAATGTAGTTGTACAAACACATTCACTAATGCCTGGCACTGCTTTGTAACAAAATAAATGTTTGAGGAGTGTCAGATAGAAATGCTGCACATGCTGGAATTTAACTAAAGTGATGTTGCATGTCCCTGACCTCTCATATTTTCTCATTTACTTTGCCTGTCCTTCACGCCTTGATAGGTCTGTTCTGCTTGTTAGAGACTTCTTTTCTGTCTCTTTCCTCTCTTGCTATACAGTGGGGGAAATAAGTACTGAATGCGGCAACATTTTTTAAAAATAAATATATTTCCAATGAGGCTATTCACATGAAATTTTCAACAGACATCAGTATTAACTCAAGAAATCCACACATATAAAAAAAATCCAAACATTAAAGTCCATAAATGAAGTTATGTGTAATAAAGCAGAATTACACAGGAAAAAAGTACTGAACACACTAACTGAAATTTATTTAATACTTGGTGGAGAAGCCTTTGTTTGTAATGACAGCTTCAAGATGCTTCCCGTATGAAGAAACTAATCGGCTGTCTTTAAATCTATTCAATTGGATTCAAGTCAGATGATTGACTGGGCCATTCTAACACCTTGATTTTTTTTCTCTGAAACCAATTTTGTTTGCTTTGGTGTATGCTTTGAATCATTGTCCTGCTGTAATGTCCACCTACATCTCATCTTCATCATCCTGGTGGATGGCAGCAGATTCTTCTCAAGAATCTCCCAGTAAAGGGCTCCATTCATCATTCCTTCAATTATATGAAGTCTGCCAGTACCATGCAATGAAAAGCAGCTCCACACCATACTGCTTCCAGCTCCAAACTTCACTGTTGGTATAGGGTTTTTAGGGTGATGTGCAGTGCCATTTCTTCTACAAACATGGTGTGTTTGACCAGCAATTTACTAACCCAGCTGATATTAATTTGCACAGGTTAGATATATAATTACTTACATATTTTAGCTGGTTCCTTGCCTTACCTTGGAGAACTGCTTTTTCTGAGTGTGTTCAGTACTTTTTTCCTGTGTCATTCCACTTTATTACACATAACTTTATTTATGGACTTTAATGTTGTGAATTCTTTTTATTTCCGGATTTCTTGAGTTGATGTCTGGTGAAAATTTCATGTGAATAGCCTCATTGGAAATATATTTACTGAAAATTTTTCGATGCGTTCAGTACTTATTCCCCCCACTGTATCTTTCTCTGTCTCACTTAGATATAGAGGTGCTAACATCCAGATTCCTCTGTGCAGTCTTCTCATTCTCAGGGGAAGGTTTAGCCAGGGGCAAGCCACAGGTGCTCCTGCTGCTCTTCTTTTTGGTCTCCTCATTGGTGTCTGTGTTCTCTGACCACCTTTATAGAATTTGGTATTTTACCTATACATTGTATGGTTAACCTTGTTTGGATAAATCCTAAATAATTTAGCTGTCCCAAGCTCATAAAAGCTCGTGTGCTTGCCTAGGCTCATGTTTTGGTTGCCCGGAAACATAATTGACTAGACTATAATGTGATAGCTACTGTAATGTAATAATTGTGATAATTTGTGAAATGCTTATATGTGGGGGCATGGCGACTTAGTGTTTAGCAGGTTTGCCTCGCACTTCCGGGTTTGGTGGTTTGATTCCTGCCTCCGCCCTGTGTGTGTGGAGTTCTCCCAGTGTTTTGAGTTTTCTCTGAGTACTTCGGTTTCCTCCCCCAGGTCCAAAGACATGCAGTGTAGGCTGATTGGCATGTCCAAATTGTGTGTGCGATTGTGCCCTGCAATAGGTTAGCACTCAATCCAGGGTGTGCCCTGCCTTGTGCACAGAGTCTCTTGGAATAGGCTCCAGGCTCCCTGTGACCCTGTGCATGATAAGTGGTACAGAAAATGGATGGATGGAAATATGTATATGATCTTTTTGTTATTGCTACATGAATAGTAGCTTTTACCAATACAAGGACACAACACCACATCTCATAACTGAAATCTTGACGGGGCTCAAACACAATGTTCTACATCAGAAACTTTGTCAACCTTGTCAAGTATGAGATGTGGTATCCTATCCTCGAGTTACATGTAAAAGCTACTGTTCTAGTCTGTCTACCATATTTTCTCTTGATATATTTAAAACTTTATTCCAAAACTTTATTTTGCTTGGTTTCATTACTGTTTCCACATACCTGCATGTTCCTAATGATGAAGAGATTGTGTCTCATCCATGCTGACTAATTAATCCACCTAGTATAAACGTTCTACCAACATCCAGTTTGAGCTTCTGCAGATGTATGCAGTGCAGCAGATGGTGGGATTAAGAAGGAGTAGTGTGCATTGTGGTTATAGTGCTGAGGTGCGTCACACTGCTGTGGTGAGCATTAAGTTTAAGCATAGCTACATTCCAAATGATAACGTTTCCTTTGCTAAACTCAATAAGGTGTAGACTGTTTTCTTTTTCTGTTTGTTAAACCTACCTTTCCTGTGGCACCTATAGCCTGGACTTGAGACATGCCTGTCCTATCTAAGTATATACACAAACCATTAACTCAGGGCTGTAATCAGGATAAGTGGCGCGCATTAATATACAGGAACATTAATCTACTAATGAAAGAGAAGAAATAAAGAAGTATAGTATAGAACAGCATGCGACCATGTGGTGAAGATGTATGTGTAGAGGATGTATGTGTAGCACTTCTTAGAGGATTGTGCAGTCAGGGAAAACCAGGTTACCCACTTGCCTTGCACTCAGTGCTGGACCTCTAAAATTCCCTCAGCTTACCCTAAAAATAACCAACATTGCCTGTACAACTCTTTCCCTTTGCTCTTTTTATTATATTCAACCCATGCCTCGTTTCTCACCCTCAGTCTGACAGTGTCTATTGTGGACAGTGCTGCCATTAGATGGATCATGAGTATTGTTATCATGCCTGACATTTTTACTAATAAACCAACACAGCCTGTTTTCCATTAGTCTATAATGTGATGAAAAAGAGATGAACATGTTATCAAACTGTAGTATCAGATAGCTCCCGCTTCTTCTTGTCCCCTCAGATGAGAATGCCGCAGAGGGAAATTGCCTTAGCATGACAAAAGTGTGTGTGTGTGTGTGTGTGTGTGTGTGTGTGTGTGTGTGTGTGTGTGTGAATCATAGCACTGGCAACAGAGCATGGACAGTGGACAGTGGCCATAAGGGCAAGCATATAGGAGAAAGTACAACTTGTGCTTTCATATATAACAAAAAAGCACAAGCAAGTATGTGTGTGGGTGTACAGTATATGCGCACCTATATATTTGTGCTTGCATGTATTTTGCTCTCTCTCAAAATGATAGATAAACATGAAATTTCTGAAACTGTTGATTTTTATCAGCATAATACAGCATAAATAGTATATGATGGTTCCTGAGATTTAGGTCAGGGTTAAGTTTACTTCCACAGATAGCATAAATTTTAATGAACTTAGCTGATTCTGTACAGTTACTGAAGAGGAATCTATGAATAAATTAATGAATGAGTAAAGTCCAGTTTATACCAGATGTGATAAACGTGACAAGTAGAGCCATGGGAGCACCATGCAGTGTCCAATACACTTCCATGTTAATCACTGTGGCCTTTCTTTGTCCTGTAAGTTTCATATACTGCATGATGACCTGCCGCCCAGTCCTACTTCCACATCTTTTCTGTTGGGTCCCATACTGCTAATAGTTTAAAAATAAACTGCTTTCAATCAACATTAGCTGCCTAATAACAAGCTGCTTTGAACAAGCTGCTTGGTTTGCACAAAAGAAGCCCTTCCACTCTTTCATCTTGTTTGGTATAACCAGGGACTTGTATACAAGAATAGCTTCCATAACCAGTGTAAAATATGCTGGTGAATAATACTTTGAGGCTGTTTAATGCTTTTGTAATGATATCTTACAGCAATAACGTGGTTAATTATCAGATATCCAAGACATGGTAACCTCTTCCCCTTTCTTCATCCATCTCATCCTCGTTTTTCCTTTCTTTATTCTTTACTTATCTTCACCTCTCCTCTCCTCTTGCTGCTTAATCCATCTCTCGTTCCATCGTTGGTTTAACAGTGTTGTGTGTTGAACCATTTTCTGTCCCCTCCTTTATAAAGTTATTTCCTTTGGTTGCTGCACATCACTCTCTCATTATTTTCATCTCCCTCATTTCTCCCTCCCTCCCTCCCTCCCTCCTCTATCACTCTGCCTCCCTCTCCCTCTCATGCCTGATTTTTACAGGACTGTTGCGATGGGTTCATGTGATAGAAATCACTGGTGTGCACATGAGGTGGAAACATACACATTTTCCGCATTTGGATTATGCCAGGATAACACAGGATAATGCCTCTTTTTTACTTTTAATTACTCTCTCCAAAGGTTGGAGCGACGGGAGTTCTGCTTGGCAGTTCTAAATGTCCTTGCCAAAGACACTTCAGTTCTTTCATTTGAGTAATGGAGCAATGCATCAAAACACGCATACAAAGTCTCTCACTCACTCCCTCCCTCTCTCTCTCTCATACACTCTCTCACTTGCATACATATACATATACTGTACACACACACACACACACACACACACACACACACAAACACAGAAGGGAAAATCAATCTAGCCTTTCCTTTAAAACTGCTTTCGTTCATGAATCACGCACATGTGACTATAATAAATTAGCAGATCCACTGAATTTTGTTTAGAAAGCCAAGCTTTAAATGATCTCATGTCAACAAATGTGTGGTTGAATGTGAATGAACCTTCATATGATGAGAGTCTGTATGAAGAGTCTTAAATATGTGTATACTGTCCTTGACGTAATGAGTGTGTGAACCACTGTAGAGTACTCTGGTACTCTATTAAACACTTCATCCCAACTTGTCACTTTCTTGGAGGCACCAGCAGCAGTGAGCTCAACTGAATTTATGAGGACATGATTAGTGTGTGGGGGTACAAGTGTGACTGTCTCTGGTTGGATGTGTGACTTTTATCATTCAGTGAGATTGCATAAATTGGTTGACATTGAAAGTTTGTCTTTTCTTTTTTTTTTTATAATTACAGTAACACTGAATAGATGGAGACCAAATGTATGTGTGACTATGATGATGTTACAGTCATTGTTTCAGCATATTGTGTTACTGTAAAATACATACATTAAAAATGAAACCATAAATGATAACGTATTGGCAACATATCAATTTCCAAATCAATTTGACAAACTAGGGATGCATCCATTCTGGTACTGGTATAGGGTATCGGTCCAACACCATTTATTTACTGGTACAAACATCCAATACCATGTGATACTATGTGCTGGTGTATGTTGTTGCACTATGAACAGAAGACACAATGGTAATCAAAGCAAAGCAGACTGCAAACTGTGCTCTGCAGAAATATCAAGAGGTGCTATTAGTGTTGTTTTTTATGAATGTTTTAACCAGATAAAACATCTTATGGCATTTAAACAGTATTTGAGGTGAGGCCGGTCAATCTGAGCATGTAGAGATGTACCTGTATCGGTGAGCAGAATTTCAGATCCATCTGTTTAATTCTGTCCTTTGTTTCACACTACTTTCCTTAGTTGGATGCAGAGAAATAAGCATTATTTAGCTAAAATAAGGAAACTTTACTTGCATAGTTGTAGATTTTTGAGGTGGTTGGGTTCAGTGGTGATACTTGAGACTTCATTATACATGGGTTTTCCAGGGAGTTGCAAAAGTGGATCCAAAAGTAAAGCAGTTAACATGGCCAAGAAGAGAAAATAAAACACTTGGTATGTAAATAACTTTCCAGTTACTTGTTACAACAATGAGGTGGCATAGCTGGTCCCTGGTTCGATTGAGGTTATTGTCTGTTTGGAGTTTCTGTGCATGTTCTTCCAGTGTCCATGTGGGTTTCCTCCAGTTTCCTTTTACCTCCCAAACACATGCCAGTAGGTGAATGTAGGCCCCTAGTGTGATTAGTGAGTGATTAGTGAGTGAGTGATTAGTATCCCATCCAGGGTGTATTCCCACCTCACTGCCAATGTATGCAGGATAGGCTCTGGATCCCCACGACCCTGACCCAGATAAAGTGGCTACTGGAGATGAATTAATTAATATTACAGTAACAATGTAATATTGTAACAATAAAAATGGCACCTGGTGATACCCACAACATTTGGAAAGTATTTAATGGTGTTAATATATTGTTTTATCATATCATTATGTTGTTCAGTTCCAACACCTTCATTTGACAGTGTTGTGGAAAGGGACTGTGGATCTGTAAAGGGAGAACTCAGAACTTGGGCTGCATTTCTAGGCAGCATCTGTTTTAAGTCATACACACAGTCCCCCCACTGGAGAGATGTGGGTGTGGGAATCTCTGAAGAGTAGGGAGGAGATGGAAAGGTGGTGGGTGCAAAAACTTTATGACAACGAACGATATATATATATATATATATATATATATATATATATATATATATATATATATATATATAATGTTAAGTAGGAGGAAGGAATATGGTGTTTCAGGTATAATCCTTCCCCCAAACTTCATTATTTCAAGCCTCCTAAATGTTCTATATAAGATTAACTTCCAACTAGATGTTCCACCTGGTTGGGACTTAGACATCACAGTTCTCATTGTACATTTTGGCATAAATTACTAAGGCACAGTTCCACTGCTCATGGCTGATGCTATGACCATGAGAGCATGAGCTCTGATGGTATGAGCAGGTAGAGGTAGCTGTAGTATCAGTGCTTGCGTGACTCCCACTCGGTGGTAAAAATACTCAAACCTGCCCACCAGACTCAGCTCTCTCTCACTCTCGCTGTTCAGTGCGGTGTGTTTCTGCTTGGCCAGTCTGTGCAGGACCGTCCTCCTACACACTACACTGAACAGGGTGGAAAACACAGAAGGAATGGATCTGTCAAGGTCAAAACAAACACCTAATATACAGGGGTTTTCAATTGCCTATTGACTGTGATATGAGATATTATCCAATGAGATTTGATAAGCTAATCACAAATCATGATTAATATCATGATTGATATCTGATAACAGCTTTCATTCTGTTTAAACTAACCTGTAGTACTTTGCTGCTTACATGACCATGATCGGTTGATTATGGTGTACGTAAACACATTCACTGCTCTCACTTTTTATTGAACTGTATATAGCCATGCATGATGGTGCAGTGGATAGAAATGCTTCCTTACAGCTCCAGGGTACCCAGTTCGACCCTAAGGGTTCCTGAAATCTGTCTGTGCTGAGTCTCTGTTCATGTCCTCCCCATGACTGCATGTGTTTCCTCCAGGTTCTTTGGCTTCCTCCTAACTCCAAAAAAACATGCAAATAGGTTGGACTTGATACACTAAATAGTGCATAGTGCCCATCCAGAGTGAATTCCTACCTCATACCTAGTGTTCCTAGTCTTTGGATCCACCACAACCCTCACCAGGGTAAAGCAGTTACTGAAGATGAATGACTCAATGAATGTATGCAAACAATCTTTCCAAAACATATATGTGGTGACCTACAAAAACCCTTACATAATGACATTTTGACATTTTACAGAACTATTTCTCTTTTGCATGTATTTCAACCCTAAGGAAAGTTCTAGCATTTTAAAATTCTAGTTACTCCCAAAAGTGAAAATGTAGAAAATTGCATTTAAAGATTTTGTTCCAATTCCACTGAAAAGTATTACACTTACCTCTATATCCGTCCATTTCCCATACCGTGTATCCTACACAGGGTTGCGGGGAGCCTGGAGCCTATCCCAGGGAACTCGGGGCACAAGACAGGGTACCTCTACATTTGTACCTTAATCTACTTATTGAAAAACATTTTGCAAGAATTGAAGTGTACAATGGGAAATGAGATCTCACTTTGATTATTAGCATTATCCTCATCAGTCTCTGTCTCATCACCTGAGCTAAATGTCACTTGTGCCATTTAAACACAAACTTCATCACCGTCTCTTCACTCCATTGAACTCTGTTCCTGCTAACATCAATGGAGAAATAATTGCTGATTAATTAATTCAGTTCTGGTCTGTTCTGTTGACTAAATTCCTTGTTATTAATGTCTTTATATTAGGTCATTTAAACGTTTTAAAACTTTGTCATCTGTACAGAGTGTGTAAGAACTTTTTCAGTTTGGATGATGATGTGCAGGTGCATCATGCTTAATTTGACAGTTGGTATCTGATTACTAACTAAATTGATTAGGCTTATGTCCGTTTCGCTATGACATGTATTGTAACTACGAAAAGCACACTCACGATTACTCTCACCTGCTTCAGTTTGCCCCATAACTAGTTTGTGCATTTAAACCGTTGTGTTTCCTTGATTATTGTTTGCCCGCCTGACCTTATGGAGCCGTTTTGTTCCGTGATTCTCTGGTTCTCAAAGTCATTTTGTTCCCTAGTTTGTGTATTTTGGATTATCCGTGCCATTGCTGTTTGCTGATCACCTGACCTCTGCCTGTGTACTGTTTCCCTATATTGAATCATGTTTTAGGTTTGTCTGTCGCTGGGTGCTGGGCCCACAGGTGTGATAGCCCATTGGCATTTCCGTGTTGGGCTCCTGCTTGGTGTACTACCTGGAACGAGAAGTCCTGCAATGAAAGGGCCTATCAGTGTACCTGTTATTGGTGTCCTTTGCCTTGGCCATCTACTGCAGAGGAGCATGGTTGGTGACTAGGGTGAAGTGCCGGTGTGCCAGGTACTAACACAGCTCCTCAATGGCTCACTTTATTGCAAGGGCTTCTCTTTCCACTATGGCATACTTCCTCTCGGCTAAAAGCAGCTTCCTGCTGATGTACAGGACCGGGTGCTCTTCTCCTCCAAAGGTCTGTGAAAGGACGGCACCCAGGGCTGTCTCCAAAGTGTCTGTGTGCACTATGAAGGGGCGGTCAAAATTGGGGTTCCTCAGCACTGGGGCACTTGTGAGTGCTTGTTTCAGGGCCTGAAATTCCTCCTGGGTCTCAGGTGTCCACTGCACTTGGTCCAGTTGTCCCTTCTTTGTTAAATCTGAGAGGGGGAAGGCTAGAGAAGAGAAGTTAGGCATGAATCTACAGTAATATCCTGCTAACCACAAGGAGGCACATACCTGTTTCTTTGTCATGGGTTGCCAGTAGCCTTTAACGGCCTCTATCTTTTTTTCCTGAGGTTTAAGCAGGCCACACATGATGCAATACCCCAGGTACTACGCTGCGGTCAGCCCCAGATGGCACTTTTTTGGATTGACCATCAGCCCTGCCTTCCAGTGCTCTTTTAGTATCTCCCCGAGATGGAATAGGTGGTCCAACCAGGTGGTGGAGTGAATTACCACATCGTCCAGGTACGTGGCTGCGTATTGGTGATGGGGCCATAAGACGATATCCATCAGCCTTTGGAATGTTGTGGGCACTCCACGAAGACCAAATGGGAGAACCCCGTACTGCCAGTGGCCACTGGCGGTGCTGAAGGCTGTTTTTGCTTTAGTGTCTGGGGCTAGTGCGACTTGCCAGTAACCCTTGGTGAGATCGAGGGTGGAGATGAACCAGGCTCTCCCCAGCCACTCAGGGGGTAGCTGTTGAATTCTAATATCATGTTGAGCCTCCTGAAGTCATTGCACAGTCTCCAGTTTCCGTCTGGCTTTGGCACAACCAGAAAAGGGCTACAGGATTCTTCAATGATCAGATCCTGTAGCATTTGTCCCATGTCCTCCTTGATAACCTGACAGTGGGCTTCTGGGACAGGGTAGGTCCACTGTCTTACCACCATTCCCAGAGGTGTTATGATCTCATGGTGAACCAGATGCATCATCCCGGCAGTGGAAGACAAAATGTTGGTGAACTGGTCCACCAATTCCGTAAGCTCCTGGCTCTACTTGGGGCTGAGGTCCTCTCCTTGGTGGACCAGGGTATGCTCACTGGGATCCATGCACATGGCAGCAAAAGCAGTGACCACTGGAGCTGGTTCAACCAATTTTTTTGGAGGTTTATGTGATATAATTGGGTGTCTGCATGCTTACCAGGCTGTCCCAGGCTGTCCCACGCTGTAGTTCACGGGACTCACCCTCTCGGGGACTGTGCACGGGCCTTGCCAGTGAGCCAGGAACTTGCATAAGGTGTTCGTTAGCAGGAGGAGTACCTGATCACTGGGCTGGAACTCCCATGGCTGTGTTGGCCGGTTGTATGTCTTTTGGTTTTCCCTCTGTGCAGCCTCCATGTGCTCTCGGATGATTGGTGCCACCCTGTCGATCCACTCTTGCATGTCCTGGACAAACTCAATAAGTGAACAGAACGAGGAGGGCTATTCCTCCCATGCCTCCTAGGCCATATCCAACTGTCCCCGAGACACCATCCGAAGAGAGGTTCGAAGGGAGTGAAGCCCATGGATGCTTGTGGGCACTCTTGGACAGTGAAGAGGACATAGGAGGTCCCAATTCCTCCCTTCCTCATTTACCACCTATCACAGCATCCTCTTAAGAATTTGGTTGAATCTCTCCACCAGTCCATCTGTCTGTGGGTGGTAGATGGACATCCTTAGGTGTTTAACCTGCAACAGAAGGCACAGATCACTCATTAGTTTTGATGTGAATGGCGTACCTTGATTTGTCAGGATGTCTTTGGGGATCCCCACGTGGCTGAACAGGAGAATCAGTCTTGGGTTATCTGGTGGCATAGTCCATAATAACCAGAATGTATTCATGACCCCGGGTGGATTTTGGGAGCGGCCCTACGAAGTTCATGCCAATTCGCTCGAAAGGGACACCAATAATGGGGAGCAAAATGAAGTGGGCTGGCGCGGGCTTCAGTGGGCCAGTGCGGTGGCACTGAGGGCACTGTCTGCAAAAAGCCAGTGATCCTCTTTCTGTTCGTGCCCAAAGTTCCCCTCTCATGTTGCCTGCTGAAACACAGAAGAAGAAGAAGCAGAAGTTATTAAGTGTGGGTATCTCACCTTCTGTACTGGTGTCTCCTCCTTCCTGGGCCATGTAGGCCTGCCAGACCCATGTTGCTGTAGGCATTGGCTTCTTCTTCTGGTGAACCCTGGTGGCCGTGGGGAACCCTGGCCAATCCCTCCCAAGAAGTAGTGGGACTGGCAGCTCCGGGATAAGGCCCACGAGGAGCTGCCATGTACCGGTGTGGTTTCGGATCTGCATTTCTGCTGCAATGACCTGCCATACATCACCATGCACACATGTTACTGTGATTGTTCCTCTTCTTTTGGCTGCTCCGGCCTTGATTATGGGCTGGGATAAGCTTACAGTGCTCCCTGAGTCCAGTAGAGCCATGACAGGTCACCTGTCCACTTCCACTTGTAGGGTGGGTGTTCTGGGAGGGTCTATCTTGTGGAGGGCCTTGTAACCAGGATTTGCTGGCTGTTTGTGGGGATGCTTGGTCTGGCTTGGTGGGCATGGGTTCATACCAGGGAAATGTATAGGTGGGGCGGTTTTTATTTTCTATTCTCTTCCCTGATTGGTTCCACTCAGGGTGGCGTGGTAGGAGAGCTTGGGGCCGGGCTGGGTTGCCTGTTCGCTGCCCTTCCCTGACGAGTTCTAGGATGGCCAGAGCACACTCCAGGGCCTCCAGAATCTCTCTGGGGCTTTCCATTCCTCGGGTGGCAGGGCCTTCAGGAACCTGTCTGTCACCACACAGTTTCAGCCACTTCTATCGCAGTGTGTTGGTCTGGCTGTAGCCATCGTTCTGTGGTGTGCAGTAGAGTGTCGCTTTTGGGTACAGGGCATAATGTTGGGCTGGTAGGTCCACTGGTGGAACTCTGCTGCCACTTGTGTGGGGGACAGACCACAGTGAACTAGGATCTCACTTTTTAGGATGATATAGTCTTAGGCCTTGGTGAGTGAGAGGGAGTAGTAGGATTTTTGTGCTTTCCCAGAGAGAAGGAGAGTGAGGGTGTTCATCTACTCATCTTCTGCCCATCCTTCCCACTGGGCAATGTGCTTGAAGGCTAGGAGATAGGCTTTGACGTCTTCTTCAGGGTTCAGTTTTGACAACATGTGCTGGGTGTCTGGGCAGGGATTAGGGAGGGGAGTGGTGGTGATGGTGTTGAGCCCTTTTAGGGCAAGGAGTTCCTCAGTGGTGATGCAGAGGCTCTGTGTTTGTTCCTGGGTCACTGCGTGCTGTTGGATTTGTGTTTCCTTCAGATGTTGCAGCATGAGGTCCATGGTTGTCTCTGTGCTCAAGCCCGCATTCTTAATCAGTGTAGCGACTCAGGGCTGCAAGAGGCAGAGCACAGACACACCGGAGACCAAGGTGAGGGAAACTTTTGTGCTTATTTATTGGTGTGAGGTGGTTTGGGAAAGGAGTGGGAAGTGAAATGCCAAGTCGTGTCAATCTGCATGATCGCTGTCTCGGTCCAAGGTGCATGAAGCAAGGCTGAGCAGAGGCGTGACACGACCCAGGGAGCGGTATCGTTGGCTGGGAGGCAGTGATGCGGTGGGAGTCAGCCAAGGAGCGGTGTCGTCCTCATAATCTTCATTGTCTACTGAAAACAAAGAAATAGGTGTCAGCATAACCATATGGGGAGAACGTGCTCACTTGGCTGTCTCTGAGGCCCCCTTTTATACTCTGCCGTCGTCTCCCTGAGGGTATAGAGTTGCCGGAGCACTCATTCTCTTCCAGCCGTGTATGTTTCTGGTGCCCTGCCTTAAAGCCATGTACTTCCGTGCTGTCCAAAACACCGGGGGTACTGAAGGGGAGCTGTCCTTTCAGCACCATTTCAGCGGCGATGCGAGGAGCGATAATCCATTGATTTGCGCAGGCTGTAGCTCCACTGTCACACCCTCTAATAAAATGCTTACTGCACTTGCATCCATCTCACCATCCTCATACATGACACATGCTAACTGCAGTTACTGCTACATTTGCTAAACTGGGTCCTTACTTGATCTTTGCAGGAAGAAAGCCAAGGCAAGGTTATAAAGTAACTAAATAAAACATGTCTGTGTCATTTTGGTAAAATATGTTTATGCTTTCTTAAGGTATAGATGTCAGAGTATATTATTGACATAAAAACTTAAATTTGTTCTATTTTCATCATTTGGGGTTTTCCAGAATTCAGCCAGAGGGCCTTCTGAAGGGGGAGAAAAAGAAATACTTTTTTTTTCACCAAGTGACAATTTATTTGCATTTATTTTAGACTGATGGTTAAACCATGGTTGAGTAGTGCATTTGAATACAATCGAGTAATTTTATACAATTGTTTTTGCTTATTGTCTTTAAGGCTGCTTATAATTCTGCAGTTGACTGTAAATAAAGGTGTTTTTTAAAGTCTAATATATTTCTGATGTGGGATGCTTTACTGGCCACACATTAAGAAATTGAGATTGTGTTGCTGTGGTTTAAGCCTACATTAATATTATGGTCCCCAGAGTCAGATTTCTAAGGTTGCTTACAATTATGTAATGACAAACTGTAAACTTTTATGCTATTTTTGTCTTTTTGTGCAGACATTATGGGACGTCTTTTCTCACTGGTGTAGAGGTTTTCTGTGTCACACTTCTAATGCAAAATAACTTCTAGAACATCGTGCTCCATTTGTTTTGTAATGTTTTGGGGATTAATGTGTCGTTACTGTTTCAAATAACTTACACTAATTTCATAAGCAAGTTTGTGGACTTAGTGTATTTATGGTCAAATGAAAAGTGCGCGTGCGTGTGTGTGTGTGTGTGTGTGTGTTAAAGAAAGAAATGGGAGAAGAGAAACAGAGAGAAAGGGAGAGTGTGAAACTACATACCTGTAGCTTGGACACTTTATCACTGCCTGTGAAATCGCACCTTGTCTACAGGACTGTTAATGGACATCTCAGCATCTTCATATCACCTGTGTATGTGTGTGTGTGTGTGTGTGTGTGTGTGTGTGTGAGTGCATATGTGAAAGATTATTGTGCTTATATACCATCAGTGTGTAAAATTTCTAAATCAATAACATGCACATGATGAACAGCAGAAGATAATCCATCATTGCAGTAGAGGTGATAAACTAGCTAACAGGGCAAGGATTCATCACAAAAAAAAAATATCAGATATCAGTGTAGAGTTTAATAGCGCCAGATAAAACAAAGCCATAATCCACAAACCCACAATCTAAGATAAATATGCACAACCAGATAACAATCATAGAACAAAGGTAAAAATTTGAATATCCAGTCCAAAAGGTAAAAAAATTATAATTTTTTAAATGACAAACAGGAGCACAATTTACAGTACATTATGTATGTGAGACTGCAAAAGAACAAACAAATCATGTATGCAGAAACAAGAATGTGTGGTCATGGTGGGCAGAAGGCTGCAGTAGCCTTGTGTGTATAGTTGTTTCTGGAGGAGGGGGTAACATAGAGATTCTTTTTTATGAGGGTTTATTTGGAGGCCCAGATTGTACAGACACTTGCTCATTTCATTTCTAACACATTGCAGGCAATCATTACACTAGCTGTGATTTTTCTTTCTTTCGTTTTTTCTCTAGACAACTGTTCCAAGCCAAGCACATATAGATTCAGTTAGGAGTGCACGTACCCACACATACAATCTGCTTCCATTAACATATGCATCACACAATCCTAACCCCAAACACGACACATATTATCACAGCTTAAAATAAAAACACCGGCCAATATTTGCTTTTAGTCAGGCAGCAATGTCCAAGATAACAGGTTAAGAATGGTAAATCTTTTCTAATATATTATTGTATTGTTATATAGTATCGGGCAAATGATGCATTATAATTAGGAAGACTTGGAGTAAAACATCACAAACAGTAAGACACAAATGTTATGATTCTCATTTGCATTTTATATTTAATTAATCTATTAAAATGATGGTACTCCCAGACTTTTGATGCTCCCGTTCTTGTTTCTGTTCAAGTCCAGTATTTTGTCATTCTATAACATTAAGACAGTGATAGTTTCAATCATCTGATTCTGATATATATGTTTACTTTAAGAGCCCTGATTAGCTAAAGATAAATTACAGGCATGGATGTTATTTAGCCAGTGTCACAGATCACTGGTGTAGAGCTTTGATTTACACATTTTGTACTTCTCACTTTATCAACCCCCTGAGACAGTAATTTGTCATTAAAAATCCTCTTATTTTTCTCTCGCTTTGTAAATGGGCTTGTAAGATTTATATGCTTCTTTTCTAAATGACAATGTTTGTCTGTGTGTGTGCGTGTGTGTGTATGTGTGTGTGTGTATATGCATACCTGTGTATGCTTGCTCTCAATATCTGGCAGTTTAAAATTGGATACTTTCATACTTGGAAGGTTTAAAGTCCACAGGTTATCCTTGGCCCAATGCTTTTTTAAATGAGAACACTTTGTAATATTCGATTTTCTCCTCTCATATTGCCAGCTGTCAATAAAATATCTCTTCCAGTCTTTGCGGTGCCATGGAAGACAACAGAACAGAACAACCGGCGGGGGTGGGGGGGTGGGGGGTCTGTATTTGATGTTTGTATTTGCCTGTCATTGCCTTTGTCATTCCTTTATTCAAGGTCTGGAGACTGTCTTGGGACACTGGGCGTGAAGTGGGAAAGCAACTAGTCCATTGCGCAGCACCATGCACATACACATTCACACACTCATTCACACCTAGGGGTTATTTAGAGTAGCCAATCCACCTACTGGCATGCTTTTGTGAGGTAGGAGAAAACCGGAGAACTGAAAACCCACAAAAAGACACAGGAAGAACATGCACAGAAATTCCAAACATACACCAAGCTCATGATCGAACCAGGGACCCTGGAGCTGTGAGGTGACAACACTACTTGCCTGTCAATCATATTGGTGTCTCTCTGTCTTTTACATTAACAGCCAGGTGTTTTAGTCTAGGAGGTTTGTGTGTGTGTGTGTGTGTGTGTGTGTGTGTGTTGGAGGCAAAATATTCTTAATGTTAATGTGGAGAGCCTGACACCTCTCTAAATCAGATACTAACCTCTAGGAGAGAGAGATTCCTATCATGCTAGGTGCTCGACATGATTTCATTATTGTCCATACTGTCCAAATATCTTCCCTCTTATCATACTAGGATTTCAAGCCTTGACAGGATGTCTATTTTAATTTTTTTATCACTGTATTTTCGGACATCACAATGGTGAGATGGATGGAGATTTCTGAATCATCCTCTTACTGTGGTTACTAGAACCATACATGTGGTCTATAATAATAATAATGATGATAATAATAATAATAATAATAATAATAATAATAAAAATCAGACCAAGTGTCAGCAACACACCTGGCTCTTACAGAAATAGAAGCCTAGGGCAGGCTTCAGGAGATGCTTAGGTTGATATAAAGATCTCAAATGCCTGGAAATTACTTTACCGTCCTCCACCAACACACAATCCTTCTCATCAGAGCAGCAATCTCTCCCTTCCTCCCTCTGTGTGCATGCTGCTAACCCATGCCTGAGCAAATGTATCAGTGTGTGTGTGGGTGTTCTTTTGGATTACCCCTGAAGGAGAGAGAGGAGAGGAAGAAAAATGGAGAGCGTGAAGGAGCCTCGCCAAGAATTTTTCTACATATACAGTATGATACACACAAGTGACTGAAAATAGTTCAATAAGCACGGTGCAGCTGACTCATTTTGTGTGCAGTGAATTCTCCTCACACCTCCATACTTCATCAGCTTGGTAACCATGTTTTGACACTAGTGTATGCCTCATGGTGAGTCTGCTCTGCCCAGGGCTCTGGTCAATAAACAGGGGTCAGTGACATCACTGGTGCAATTCATCATCAGCTGAACACCACACTTACTCAAGAATACAGAGTCAGCAAACCAGAGCCCTGATATATTACAGCATTGACTTTCTGATTCATGACACTGTCCTGGTGCATCTCCCAGCAAACATTTTCAATCAGAAACTGACTCTACAATGTGTATTCCCATTTTATATCAGTCAGAGCCTTATTCAGTAGTCAGGTAAATACTGCAGCTGTTGGACTATACACGACTAGCTTACATTATTTTATAACCTACAATTCTTTTGGGTGGTGCAGTGGTGCACCTTGCTACTTCACAGCTCCAGGGCCCCCGGTTGGATCTGGAGCTTGGTTATTTTCTGTGCATGTTCTCACCATGCTCGTGGGTTTCCTCCAGGTTCTCCAGTTACAATAAATCGCTTCTAGGCATGAATGTGTGTGTGTGTGTGTGTGTGTGTGTGTGTACAAGGCACCCTGCAGTGAACTGGCACCAGATTCAGGGTGTATTCCTGCCTGATGCCCAGTGTTCCCTGTCATTGACTCTGACCAGGATAAAACAGTTAGTGAAAGTGAGAGAGTGGTCCCCCCCATAGTCCAAAACTTGTATAATCAGCCACGTTATACAGTATCTCACAAAAGTGAATACACCCCTCACATTTTTGTAAATATTTGATTATATCTTTTCATGTTACAACTCTGAAGAAATGACACTTTGCTACAATGTAAAGTAGTGAGTGTACAGCTTATGTAACAGTGTAAATTTGCTGTCCCCTCAAAATAACTCAACACACAGCCATTAATGTGTAAACTGCTGGCAACAAAAGTGAGTACACCCCTAAGTGAAAATGTCCAAATTGGGCCCAATTAGTCATTTTCCCTCCCCAGTGTCATGTGACTTGTTACTGTTACAAGGTCTCAGGTGTGAATGGGGAGCAGGTGTGTTAAATTTGGTGTCATCGCTCTCACACTCCCTCATACTGGTCACTGGAAGTTCAACATGGCACCTCATGGCAAAGAAATCTCTGAGGATCTGAAAAAAAGAATTGTTGCTCTACATAAAGATGGCCTAGGCTATAAGAAGATTGCCAAGACCCTGACACTAAGCTGCAGCACGGTGGCCAAGACCATACAGCAGTTTAACAGGACAGTTTCCACTCAGAACAGGCCTCACCATGGTCGACCAAAGAAGTTGAGTGTATGTGCTCAGAGTCATATCCAGAGGTTGTCCTTCGGAAATAGACGTATGAGTGCTGTCAGCATTGCTGCAGAGGTTGAAGGGGTAGGGGGTCAGGCTGTCAGTGCTCAGACCATACGCCGCACACTGCATCAAATTGGTCTGCATGGCTGTCGTCCCAGAAGGAAGCCTCTTCTAAAGATGATGCACAAGAAAGCCCACAAACAGTTTGCTGAAGACAAGCAGACTAAGGACATGCATTACTGGAACCATGTCCTGTGGTCTGATGAGACCAAGATAAACTTATTTGGTTCAGATGGTGTCAAGCGTGTGTGGCGGCAACCAGGTGAGGAGTACAAAGACAAGTGTGTCTTGCCTACAGTCAAGCATGGTGGTGGGAGTGTCATGGTCTGGGGCTGCATGAGTGCTGCCGGCACTGGGGAGCTGTAGTTCATTGAGGGAACCATGAATGCCAACATGTACTGTGACATACTGAAGCAGAGCATGATCCCCTCCCTTCGGAGACTGGGCCGCAGGGCAGTATTCCAGCATGATAATGACCCCAAACACACAAAGAAGCTGAGGGTGAAGGTGATGGACTAAACCCTATTGAGCATCTGTGGGGCATCCTCAAACGGAAGGTGGAGGAGCACAAGGTCTCTAACATCCACCAGCTCCGTGATGTCATCATGGAGGAGTGGAAGACGACTCCAGTGGCAACCTGTGAAGCTCTGGTGAACTCTGTGCCCAAGAGGGTTAAGCCAGTGCTGGAAAATAATGGTGGCCACACAAAATATTGACACTTTCGGCCCAATTTGGACATTTTCACTTAGGGGTGTACTCACTTTTGTTGCCAGCGGTTTAGACATTAATGG
Source organism: Ictalurus furcatus (assembly GCF_023375685.1). Taxonomy (NCBI): domain Eukaryota; kingdom Metazoa; phylum Chordata; class Actinopteri; order Siluriformes; family Ictaluridae; genus Ictalurus; species Ictalurus furcatus. Next base: position 13,871,042 of record NC_071267.1, read on the forward strand.
CTGTGTGTTGAGTTATTTTGAGGGGACAGCAAATTTACACTGTTATACAAGCTGTGCACTCACTACTTTACATTGTAGCAAAGTGTCATTTCTTCAGTGTTGTCACATTAAAAGATATAATCAAATATTTACAAAAATGTGAGGGGTGTACTCACTTTTGTGAGATACTGTATACCTTACATAATGGTGTTTGGGCCTAAAATAGTCCAAATGTAATCACTGCTGATTCAGAGTACACCGTCGTGAATCCGAAGTGATTGTGGGCCAACAGTGGGCCATTATTCCTTTGGTGTAAGGGTCAAATAACCCAAACAGTACATATTAAAAACCTGAATAGCGAAGATGGTACACTAGGCCTACTGAAGTCAACAGTGGCATACATCCTGGAAGTAAGTGTTATTTGTAGACTTGTACTGTGTTTGAATCCATCTACTCTCCATCATTTAGTGCTCTATTTGGGTGTCAGCCATTTTATCGTTCTGTCCTGATTCTCAGTGGACAAATTATATTCCCTAGAAAGTTCACTATTTTATTACTTACAGTGCATAATATATACATACAGTAGTACTGCATAATGAAAAGCAAGTTTTTCAGCTTGTTATTTAATTAGTCAATATGATTAACAAATTGGCAAATTTTGTGTAGAAATGTAAATAAATTGGTTTTCTGCCTGTAAAAGGGACTTATTTCCCAATTCAACTGAACTGTCGTATTTTATTAACTTGACACTGTCAAATAAATACTTGTCTTATAGAAAGCTTTAATGGCTGGCTAATATTGACTGAAAAAGCTAGCTAACTAACTTAGCCAATGTCTATTTACCGATGTTAGATTGTGCATATATTGCCTAGCATTGCACATACGCTAAACATTGCACATACGCTATACGATAATTTTATATAGCTATCTAAAATGGCTAGCCCTTTTAGTAACACTGTACCCTACATAAAAGTATACATAAAAACATTATGTATAAGCTGTATAATATCAGTTACTTTTATAACTTTTATAAGAATGAAATGCAGCTTTTACTTTTATACTTACACATGAAAAGTTTTACCACATTAGGTATTGTTACAGGATAGGTGCAAGATGATATCATCATCCCTTTATCTTTAGTGCATTTCCGAGTAACCTAGTGCTATCCAATCACATTATATCATGGATTTAATCATAGGTTTAGTATGAACAGATGTATCCAACAAGGATGGATCAAAAAGTATTTTGTAATTGTAATCTTAATCAAAAAATGCTTGTTTTTGATGCAGTTTTAAAAGATGAAGATGTCATTGATTTTTTTTCCAACCTACTTTTATTTTTAGCTAAATGCTATACATAGCATTTGGATAAAGTTTTCAAAGAAACGTCCTATGGACGTTGAAATATATTTGCCTACCCGAGATCATTCTTTGAACCCTCTGCTTATTAGTACTTAAAATATATTACTTGATGTAACATACCCTTATATACCCTTACATATCTCTCTTATTTATTTTTTCAATCCTTTTGTATATGAAATATTGTTGAATAAAGCATTGGACATAAGCCAGCTTGTGAGTAGCCAGGGAATACTTATTTTTAACGAATCCTGTCTTTACTGAATATTTAATCAAGAGCAAACCACCCAGTGTGTAACCCCAGCACTTTCTTACAACTTCCATACAGGCTGAATGATTTCCCCATTTCCCCATCTCTAGGGAAAGTTATGTGTAACACTGGGTAGTGGGTTGCATGGACAGCAGCCTTGCCACTGGTGCTAATGAAGTCCAAAATGTGTTCAGTCAAGCCAGAGTTAGCAACTTAACAACACAGATAAATCTCTTTCTGTCTCTCTGTCCCAGGCTGAGGAAGAGGAGTAAGTTATGGAGTCTTTGTTCGGAGGGGAGCTGGGATTGCTGGGAGGAAGTGAGGGATTGAAGGAGGATGGCTGCTGGGCAGGATCGCCCTTACCTGAGGATATGTACTCAGCCTCCCACTTCGCCCTCATCAGTGCTTACCAGGACATCAAGACCCGACTGGCCGGACTGGAGAGGGAAAACACCGACATCAAAAGAAAGCTCAAGCTTTATGAGATAAAGGTAATGTATCCTCAGAGGAAAACCTGCCACAAGAGATGGGGCATCAAATTGAAAGATTATTAGGCGTCAGCTTCATGCGCAGACTCAGCCAGTGGAGCAGCTGTGATCAATGAGCACTTTGATTGGCTGAATAAGTGAACAGGCTTATTGTTACTGAGAGGTTGCGCTCTGTGGGAGACATTAATAATCACACTTGGGACCAAATTGAGCTTCAAAAGTGCACTGCTTGGACCCAGATATGCTGTATAAGAGAACTTTATTTATAACCCAGCTGGGCTGCGAGCTTGGCAATGTATAAACAACTCACCTTCTCTTATAGGTGAGGGTGTGATGGTGGACACACGCAATAATAAATATGATGTGAAGTTTATAGAATACAATGACAACGACTGCAATAAATTCAAAATTCAATTTTATTTGTCACACACACAACCATACACAGTACGAAGTGCAGTGAAACACCTTTTACGACCGTCTAAAATATACATAGACCAGAATTTACTTGTATACAGTTAGAAAAAGGAAAAGTATATAAAAAGTATAAAAAGGTATAAAAATATAATGTAGGATGTAAAGATGGGTGGCAGCTGCAGTCTGACAATAATTGGTATAAAGTGCAGATATGTGCAAATGATTTGTGCAGTGTAATGCTGTGCAATTTTAAGCTGAGGCAGTTATCTTGAAATTGTCCACATATATACTAAATATTTATAAATACAGGATATAAATACAGGTTAAATACAAGTGGTTCTCTTTCATCATCTTGTTCAAGATCCACCTATGGGAAAGGCATCTGTAACTGACCTCTGTAGAAGCATCCAATTGCACCAAGAAGGCTTCTCATCCCTTCTGCGTGGTCTGCATGGGCCTTAAACACGTGAAAGAAGCCATTGATTTCCCCGACAACTGTAGTCACTGCCTAGCGCTTCCCAAAAAGCTCTGGCGCCAAATGCTCAAAGTGGCTGCAACCCAGAGCGTAGATTTTGGACAGTCCAACTCTGATGGGGGAAATGGTGATGATGGTGCGCTCCGGGTAGTTCCCGAGGCGCGGCCTCACTGAGCTGGGCTGACCAAAACGACCCTTCTCTCCTCAAGGGCATCTTACCAGGTGAATCTTCTTTCATTAATGAGCTGTTCAGCTCTGGTGATGAGGACAACACGAGCCTTCTAGAGGGCTCAAAGGATGATGAGGCCATCCCATCTTCTTTAATGACCCAGTCTAATGTTCCCACAGCCTTACCTCAGTCCGTCCTGTTGAAGTTTTGTGAGCAAGCAGTCACTTGCCTCAATATGGCCGGCTCTGCAAAGTGCCACTGACCAAGAGAGGGATGTTTACAATCTGAAACTCCTGGGACCCCCTCCCGGCCTGAGAAAACAGCTCCTCCTGGTCCTCCCTGCATGTGCCAAGCACATGAAACACTACTGGGGAGACCAAGGTTAAGGATATGGTGTCTCTCGGCATGGGCGACTCACCTACCATTGAGCCCTCCATTGCCAGACACCTAAACCCCTCACAGGGCGACCTGCTTGCCAAAGTTCACTCTCCCCAGCAAAATGGACTGTTTTTCCACGTCCATCCACCGGGCCTCTTATGAGGACATGGCCTTGGATGTCAAGGCCCTCAATGGAGAAAGGGTGTCCCTCACCCTCTCTCTGGAAGGAGCTCATCAACATTAATGACCTCGTCCTTCACAATGCTTGCTAAATCATCCAGGCCAGTGGGTGTTCCATGGCGGTCTCGGTGGTTGGCAAGCATGCGCTCTAGTTTAACCTATCAGGTCTCCCCGATAGCAAGAAGCAGTGCATTGCAGGAGCTTTGATGCAACAACACTGCGACGACAAAAAGAAGGTGGATGAGGCTCTCAAGCCATGTCTGTGGAGGAAATCTGTGCCACGCCAAATACTTTTGATAAAGTTTTCCCAGTGTCCCCTGAAACACAAAAAAATATTTAAAAAATCAAACGAATCAAATTAATTAATTAAAAGGCATACATTACAAATTCGCAGTTCTTCCTTTCAGTGTCTCATTAAGTCCGAGAGTGTTTTGTCTGTGTGCGGAGGCGGGTTTAGCCCCACTGAGAATGATGGGTCTCAGGATCCTAACTTATATAGACGATTGGCTTATCATAACCGATTCCATAGTCGAGAGAAAGTGGTGCAAGACACTCATCATGTGCTCGCACACATAACATCACTTGATTTCAAAGTGAATGTGAGCAAAAGCAATTGCACTTCCACTCAGAATGTTATATTCCAGGACTGGGAGCCGAATTCAATAACCATGCACATGCGTCTATCGCTAGAGCGCATTCTCTCCCTAATGAATTGCATCTCACAGTTCAAGAAGGAGGCGAGGGTACAATATTGCACATGTCCCAAACTACTAGCCTTAAGGCATCGGCCATTCAGGTTTTCTGAGAAAGAAGGCATTCATGAAATGGGTTTTATTACTCCACCTCAGCCCTTTACGCAACCTCGGCCGCCTGCAAGTATTGGACTTATTGTGGGAGAGATTCAGCTAGGCTGTCGTAGATCTCTTCAGCTCATGTGGTAACACCCATTGTCCTATGTTCTTCTTACTAAGGGACAGGGACACACCCATCTGCATGGACACACTGGCCGAACTGTGGCCCAATGTGCTGCTTTACACATTCCCTCCCCTTTGCTTAATAGCCCCCACCATAGCCAGGGTGAGAGTTCAGAGCCTGACCCACATTCTGGTGGCACCCAGGTGGCCCAAGGAGCCATGGCTGGTGGAGATAATTTCCCTCCTGTTTGCCCAGCCATGGCCACTTCCATTACGCACATACCTCCTATCTCAGTTGAACGGAGAAATTTATTACCCTCGTCCAGACAGTGTGGCCTTCTGGCTTGGCCCGTGAGAGGGCAAACCTGAACGCAATGGGGCTCCCTCCACATGGCTGTAAGTGATTTTATGTGTTTGAGGAGTGGTGTGATGGGTGCTGCCTGAAATCGTATCACAGTTCGGTTTCTGATGTTTTATTTTTTTTTGCTCTTATGGACAGTGGTAACTCCTTTTCCACTTTTAAGGTCTACCTAGTGGCTATTGCTGCATGCCATGTTGGGTTTGACGGTATGACAGTGGGTCAACATCCCCTCGTTTGCCAGTTCATGAAGGGTGCTCATTGCTCACTTCCAGTCACTAGAAGAACTGATCCAGAGTGGGACCTCTCCGTGGTGCTGGAAGCTCTTTCCCAACAGACTTTTGAGGCCGTGGGGGACATCTCCACTAAGCTTCTGTCCTTGAAGTCAGCTTTACTCCTGGCCCTGGCTTCAGCCAAACATGCCAGTGATTTACATGCACTCTCTGTTCATTCCTCATGCATTAAATTCTCTTTCAGTGGAGATAAGGTTTTTCTTAGGCTAAACATGGCCTTTATGCCTAAATCCTTCCCAGCATTCACCTGTGGGTTGATTGAGCTTTCCACTTTTCATTCTCCTCCCTTCTCCTCTGCGGAGGATCAGAGGTTGTATGCTCTGTGTCCTGTGCATGCCCTTTGGGCCTACATGGATAGGACTAGCCTTTTCAGGAGACGTGACCATCTCTTCATTTCAATGCTTATCCCATTGGCTTGTGGAAGCTATTACTTTGGCATATGAATCGAAGGGAGTGCAGCCTCCCGAGGGCCTCAGAGCACACTCTACCAGGGGCGTGGCCACCTCATGGGCTCTGTTTTTGGGATTCCCATTGCAGGACATCTCTTCTGCTCGATGTCAGTAGGACCCAGGTGGCTCACTCTGTCCTAGGAGTGGGCTATTCATAGCCATCCTCCCTTAAACCCTTTTCTCCATCTTGAAGCTTGGGCTGTCAAGCTTTGCTTATTCATGCCACCAGCATGTCCTTCATGTTCCACCTGCATACCAATATCACCATCATGCATGGTGTTACCAGGCACATCATTATGGGTTGCATCAAGCACCACCTAATTCTCCATTTCTCCCATAGGTGGATCTCGAACACAAGTTGATGAAGGACAACAATAGGTTACTGTCCATAAGCCCGGTTCTCTGAAATATCGAGTGTAGCGATCCACCAAGCTTTGCCCGCTTGCCACACAAGAAGCAGATTTGCTCACATTTATGCACTCAGGTAAGGGGTGTGCCCTATCCTGGCATTGGACACGCTCTCCTGTCTGTCACAGCCAAACTTGGTGCAATTGTATTCTTCCACAGAGGTTAGGTACGGATGCCCTTCCCATAGGTAGATCTCTCCACTCGATGTTTCAGTGAACCGGGCTTACGGACAGTAACCTATTGTTACTGAAGATGAATGAATAGACAATGTATTGAACGAATGTAGTGGTGTGAGTGTTGTGTAGCAAGTCCAAGCTCAAGTCCAAGTCCTTGGTGTTGTCCTGGTTGAGGGCCCGAATGGCCTGCGAGAAGAAGCTTCTCCCAATTTTCTCTGTGTTGGCCTTCATGGAGTGGAATGCTTCCTTGAGTCCATTGTTCGGATGGCTGAGGTCCATCACTATCTTCCTGGCTTTTGTCCAGCACCACTTGCTGTACATAGACTGCAGGTCTGTTTTTGTATGGGACACACCATACATATATACATACATACATACATACATAATACATACATAATACATACATACATACATTCATACACACAAACACACAGACTTGACGTACTTTCTGTGAGAGAATCTTACAACAATAATTATTTATAATTATTAATGCAGCTATGCCTATACCTAAATATAACCATAACCTTAACTTCAGTAACCAAAAGAAATCCTTTTAGTTTTTCTTTAATAAAAGCTGCAGTTTTTGTGAAAAAAAGTTTTCCTTGTGGGAACCAGCCAAATGTCCCCACAAAGTCAAAATTCTCAGCTATTCCTATGCTTGTAGTGACATTTCCCTACAAGAATAGGGTCCCCACCAAGATTTAAAACCATGCCCACACACTGTCACACACTGTAAGAAATATACAGTAAAAATATATCACCAAAACAGGATTTTGAAATACAATGAAAACAGTGAACATATTACACATATTAATATTATTAACATTAACTGCAAATTTAGGCGTGACCATTTATTGAATAACCTATAATTACATGATCTGAGCATGAAGTTTGTGCATCATTTCAGATAATCCTCGAGCCTGTGCACCCAAAAGAATGTAGCATTTTCCTTGCTGTCTGTAATTGCATCATTAATCTTCCTGGTACTGTTGTAGCACAAGGCTGAGCGATATTGCTGCACTCAGCACTGCTGGATGACCATGATCCACTCTAAACTCTTCCCTGCAGCATTTAGTCTGCTCTTCCTGTTAGATTCTTCGCTCTGGCCAGACTGCCGCGCTCTACACAAGGTGCTAACAACTTCCAAGGTGCACATTCAAGACCATATGGACAAGAGTAGTTTATATGTGTATATGTTTGCTAAAGGAACACTGTTGTTTTTGCTATGCAGGTCAAAATGAGAAAGAGTGCTCCATTTATAGCTCTTTGAGTCAGTCCTTCCTCAGCAGGTGTACGTAGGTGTGACAGCAGGACGAGGTGCTGAACAGCAGCTGTTTTCAGGGAAATGGTGCTCAGCCCAGACCTCACAGTGCACAGGTCAGGGACAAACACTTCAAATCGAATTCACACAGTTCTTTGATTAAAGCACCTATTGCATTTTGTGTGAAATGTACGAGGTGCACCGAAAAGGTGACAAATGAGTGTATTGTATTTCAGTTGAGGTAGAGTGTGATGTAAAAACTTAGTCATCTCCTTGCCAGGGCTCCTCCTTCAGCGCTGACACACAAAGCTAGGAGTGTGAGTAAAAAAATATTCATATGAGTAAAAAGAATGATTTTTTCCCCCTTATATGTTGGTCTGCAAGCATGGGACAACTGGGAAGTTTTTGTCTTCCTAATTGACAACCTGTGGTTGGAATGCACAATCCCATGAATGGGGAATTTCTCAAATGCATGAATATATTGTAGCACAGATGACATTTAGATATTCACAGTATTCATATCCCTATTAGCTATGTCATTAATGAGCCAGCAAAATATCACTTGACATTCAAAAATATGAGCTGAATATTCAGATGAAATCATTATCTGACACAGATAATGTATTTTTCCTTACTTTTGTCATCTGAATTAAACAGTAAATAATGCTGTACCTACTAATAACAGTGATGTGTGACCGGCCAATTCACACACACGACTCTCCCTCTAGTTGCTCTATTTTGTGTCTTCATCTTTTATGTGTCTTCTACAGCTTACTTTTGTGCTCTCTCTCTCTCTCTCTCTCTCTCTCTCTCTCTCTCTCTGTCTATTTTAATATCACAAAGCTCTCTCACTTTTTTCAAGTTATAAAACATTTTATTTATATATTATACACTTTTATAAACTATACAAAAATAATTTAAAGATTTGAGTTTTCTCCCTTGTTTTTTTCTTTTTTTTCATTTGCTAACAATTTTTTTCATTTGCTTTTCTCTACCCGGGTAAAAAGGACCAATAAAATACTTAAACTTTATTAATAACTATATCTAGAAAACACATCACTATGCTCATTGCACTTTTAAATGATGTTGTTGTTGCTAAGCTAGAAGCGCTTATACAGCCTATTATGACAACAAGAATCACATATTGCTATAATGTAAAACTAATTGTAGCTAATTAGTTCAAATTTGTAGAATGTTAATATTATTATTAATAAATTATTATTAAATGGCAATTCAACATTATCCAGGTTGGAGCTTTAGGAAAGGAATGCAGTGTTTTGCTTTTTCTTGCCCATTTCTTGTCCATTTTATTTTGTTATGCTTTTAGTGAATAGTTAAATACAACAGTATAAATGAGAGATAAAATCAAGAAGCCTTTATTTGTCACATATACACTACAGCACAGGGAAATTCTTTTTCTGGTTATCCCAGCTTGTAAGGAAGGTCAGACATGATACAGTGCATCTGGAGCAGATAGAGTTAAGGGCCTTGCTTAAGGGCCCAACAGTGGCAGCTTGGCGGTGCTGGAGCTATAGGTATTCGATCCCGGACTCGAGTCTAATTATGAATGAACTTGGACTTGTCACGCACTCAGGTAAAAACTCTCAAGCCAAGTTGAAGTCTGAGGTCAAAGAGATGACCTTTCAAGCCAAGTTCCTGTCAGAGTTTGAAGAAGCGACCTCTCAAGCCAAGTTCCTGTCAGAGGTCGAAGAGGCGACCTCTCAAGCCAAGTTCCTGTCCGAGGTCGAAGAGGCAACCTCTCAAGCCAAGTTCCTGTCCGAGGTCGAAGAGGCGACCTCTCAAGCCAAGTTCCTGTCTGAGGTGGATGAGACGGCCTCTCAAGCCAAGTTCCTGTCCGAGGTCGAAGGGACGGCCTCTCAAGACACGTTCCTGTCTGAGGTTGAAGAGATTGCCTCCCAAGACATGTTCCTGTCCGAGGTTCAAGAGACGGTCTTCCAAGACATGTTCCTGACAAGGTCTAAGAGACGGCCTCCCAAGACACGTTCCTGTACGAGGTCGTCAAGGCGACTTCCCACGCCAAGTTCCTGTCCGAGGTCGGAGAGACTGCCTCCCAAGACACGTTCCTGTCCGAGGTCGAAGAGACGGTCTCCCAAGACATGTTCCTGTACAAGGTCGAAGAGACAGCCTCCCAAGACGTTCGTGTACAAGGTCGAAGAGACGGCCTCCCAAACCAAGTTCCTGTCCCAGGTTGAAGAGACTGTCTCCCAAGTCAAGTTCATGTCTGAGGTCGACAAGGCGACCTCCCACGCTAAGTTCCAGTCTGAGATCGAAGATGTGACCTTCCACGCCACATCCCAGTCTGAGATCGACGATGTGACCTTGTGACCGACGTCATGAACAATGAAGTTATGTTCATGCCAGAGTCTGTTGATACGACCAACCAAGTTTTCCTTATGCCTGAAACTGACGTCACGACCAACCAAGTTCTGCTCATGCCCGAGTCTGCTGACACAAACAACCAAATTCTGCTCACGCCCAAGTCTGCTGACGAGGACAACCAAGTTCTGCTCACGCCTGAGTCTGCTGACACGGACAACCAAGTTCTGCTCATGCCCGAGTTTGCTGACACGGACAACCAAGTTCTGCTCACGCCCGAGTCTGCTGACACAGACAACGAAGTTCTACTCATGCCTGAAGCAGACGTCATGACTAACCAAGTTCTCCTCATGTCTGAGACTGACGACATGATCAACCGAGTGCTCCTCATGCCTGAGACTGACGACACAGCCAACCAAACTCTGCGTACACCCGAGTCTGCTGGACAAGGACAACCAAGTTCTGCTCACGTTGCTCTGCCTTCCTGCTCTTCTGAGGACTTCACTCTGCCTTCCTGCTCCGCTGAGGACGTCGCTCTGCCTTCCTGCTCCGCTGAGGACGTCGCTCTGCCTTCCTGCTCCGCTGAGGACGCCGCTCAACCTCCCGGTTCAGCTAAAGACATTTTGCACAAAGGGCCAGGACGGCCAGGAGAGGGGATGCCCTTGAGAGGACTTGAGAGAAGAATGCCCTTGGGGGGTTCTGTCACGATTTCCCATTGAGTCAGTGGTGCAGTATTGCAGCGTGCTCGTAAAACCGAAGCGCATGCTTGTGCACGAGCCAGGTGCGCGAGCCCTTAGCGAACATTGACACGTGCTTTTGTTATGGATATGTTCTGTCTCCACGCCTGTTTTGTCATTGGTTGTTTCCCGAATGTGTCATCATTGTTTCAGCTGTCCTTTGTTTCACCTCTGATTACGTTTGACATTTAAACCCCTCGTGTCTCTTTGCACAGCGCGTAGTATTAAGTTTATCTCATTACCAAGCGGTTGTTCCTAGTTCTCGTTCTCGATTCATGTTTATTGACTTTGTTTCTGGTTTCGTGTTTTGCCTTGCCGTGTTTATGTCCGTCTGCTGATTGCCTGACCTTTTGCATGTTATTTGACCGCGCCTTTTGAACCATTCTGCCTGTCTCTCTCTATAATAAACCTCGTTAACTGCACTTGCATCCGTCCTAACCTCCATTGCGTAAATAACGTGACAAGTTTAGATTTAATTGCTTTATTTAATTTCTGTAGTATTTCTTACTTGAATACTACTGATAGACCTACCTGAGAAAACGTATCGTTATTGTGAAATAAGATTATAGTCATATCGCCCACCCCTCAACATTAGCATTTGGTGATTTCCAGTCTTGAATTTCATGTAAAATCTGAAACGTACTTCTTAATGTAGTAAATATCATAAACCGTGCTGATTCATTTTAGGAATTAAAATAAAATAAAGTTACAAGAACACAGCTGTGTTCAGAAATGAGTTTGTTGTCATTCATAGACAGATTAAAAGCAGTAATAAAGCATGAAGCTTGTTGTTATGACACTGCGAAATGTAACTCTACTCTGTACTCTCTCTCTCAGCCTATATAACTATGGGGGAGAGGCATCAAATAATTGAAATGTCATATATAGTGTGATACAATAACAGAACAGGTTAATTTGTATTTTCATACACTTGTAATATAATTCTGCATATACCTCTATATCCCTTTTTTTCTTGGAAACCATTTGTTGATAGGAAACTAGTTGAGGTGCTGATAACATGAAATAAAAATATTTAATGATAATAGCAAGATGTAGTAGTTGTATTTTTTGTTACATTTATGTTGCCACTGGTTTGTGAAGGTTAAAATATTTATTTAACAGCTCAGAGTTGAGTTTACAATTGCAATTTCAAACCTTTTTCAATTTAATTACTTTCTGGACTCGGCTGGACTCGACTCGGACTTGGCCATTAAGGACTCGGACTTGAGTCCAACTTGGCCCCTTTTGGACTCGGACTCGATTGGTTAAGGACTTGGTCTCGATTCGAACTCGACAAAGGTGGACTCGGACCCAACACTAGGTAGTTGTGTGTTAATATATTTAACTTTATTATTTGAATTGGGGTCAGTCCATCTCAAGTGGTCCAATAATTTTTTTAAAGATTACCTCTATGTATTGTCATTGTAAAAACAATGTTTTTTAAATATGATTTTTTAAAATTTGTATTTATTGTGTCATGGCACACAACAAATTTTGGTTATACAGCTATTTACAGAAACCTCAGTATCTCGGCTCAGGTTGGTCCTAGCTCCTTGGAATAAAAACTGATCTCTAGAGCACATTACAGGGTACATAGGTTATATAAACATGTTGCACATTATTCTTCCTAGGACTTAAAACTTAAGTCCAAATGTAATTCTCAAGAATCACATTTCCACTTTTAAGGTCAATTTAAAATAGGAAGGGTTTGAGTGTCAGTCTTAATTTTTCAGGGGGGACCTATGAAAATATACGTATACATGCAGAAGATTTCAGGTTTGAGACTTTTTTAATGGGGGTGAGAATTTTTTTAGATTCCACTGGTTACAGAGCCAGGGCTAGTAGAAATCTGTGTAAGTGACTTCTGAGCTGTAGTCACTTACTGCTTTTATCACAGGAGAAACACCACCATAGTTCTGTTTATGATAGAGGTGATCACTCAAAAAATGGTCAAGCAATGTATTGGACCACTTGAGATGAAATGATCCATTACAAATACGTTCCCAGCACTGCCAAGCTTCACAGAGCATATAACCGATACCACAATTTATGTCACGTTGCACAGAGTTACATAGCAGTCTGAAAATTTACAGTATCACTTCAGAACTTTCATCAAGGATGGTGTGTCTTCAAGAACCAACATGACAGCCTCGATACTGTTTAAATTCATATGGCAAGGGACTGTACAAAATACAAAGTGGACTCATTTCAGCACTGGACACATTACAAGTCTGCAGACCTCCAGGCACAGAGGCATTGTTTTTAGTAATAAGATACAATTGATTTCTATAATCTGATCAGAGATTGCATACCATAAAAACAGCTGCAAAATAACCTTTCATATTCTTCCTACATTTATAAACACTTTGTTCTAGCTTTGGTCTGGAATGATTAAATAAATGTGTCCTCCAAAATTACAGCAGAATTTCATAAGTCATTGCAGTATAAAACCTGCCACCTCTTCATATATCTAGTGTTGAAATTCCTGTGCTGTGCATCTCAGATTCTTATAAATCATCTTATAATGGAAAAATGTTCATCTCAGGTGTTCTGTATCCCGGGCGGTTTGTTGTTTGCTCATCTAAATCAGCATGATAATATTATCCCACCAGAGAGTGTTGTGTTTTCAGCAATAATAACACATTTACACCCTATTATGGGAAGCATTTGATTATGAGACCTTTATAGTATGATGTAAAAGATGCACTCTTACCTCAAATGGTGTTTTGTGTGCAGTTTCCTATGATCAATGACTTTGGCGAGGACAGGAACTCCTACTGCTCCTTTGAGCCTAAAGATACGGCCTTGCTCCAGTCTGAGAATGGCAATCTGCAGCAGAGAATCAACATCCTCACCCATGAGGTGAGAGGAGAAGTTTATGATGCAACATAACACAGTTTTGTTTGTTTGTTTATCCACCTTCTGGCAGAGGCAGTAACTGTGGAACTAGTTTTGTGATTTAATCAGATTTATATGCTTCCACCCTGCTTTTAGGCAAGTTTCATGCTCATACTGCAACTCTTCTGATGCCTCTCATTACTTGTTGCCTATTAATGATAGCTGCTATCGGTTTCCATAAGCAACCAGTAGCTTCTGGCATTTCTCTGGTGTACTTGATTGTATGACTGCAGCCCTCATCTCTCACCTCCCTGCCTCCCTTCTTATTCACCAGTGACCTTCATCTTTTATTTCAATCTTAACCATTACTTTTTTTTTCATGCACATTTATTTCTCTTGCTCATACCCAGAGATTAACAGCAAGCTCGACCTGGGTCCTGGTGTAAAGCCCTTTAAAATAAATTGCCTTTATCTGGTTTAATGGCGCCTGATACAACCTGCCATTATCTGTAAAGGCAGGAGATTAGTTTTGAGAGGTTTAGAATTGTATCATTGCTGAAGCTGGCAACAAGAGGGTGGCTATCATTTGAGGTTTAAAAAAAAAAAAAAGTTACTGTATGTTTAGTTAGAACATATTCATGGAGAACTTTTGTACTCCTGTTACACAATGGAGGCCTAGACTTATTACAAAGTTCTCACTCACTTTGCATGTGTTGTCTAGCTTCAAAAGGGTAAGGAACGGGAGGAGCAGCTGGAAGATGTCATTCAGGCCTATGAGAAGATCCACATGGAGAAGACTAATCTCCAACGGGACCTGGACAAGATGGTGAGACTGAGCATTGGTGCTCATTAAAACATTCATACAAATTTTCTGATAGCCATGCTTTCTAACTTTGGCTCCAGACACCACTGGCAGGAATTATAAGTAGCCCTGACATCTGCTCTAATCCTTTATCTAACCAGGTGTCTGCTTGATTAATCTGCACACCACCTAATCATGCACAGACCCAAGAGGTGCCAAAAGATTTTGTTATCAGGCTTGCAGCTGATTAAGTCCTACTTCTAAAAGCTGATGATCCTTAACTGTATATGTATGATAACACTGTCAATATTATTCATCCATCCCAAATGGCTTCATGTTTGGCTTTGGCCAAAAGGCTTTGTAAATTACATGATGCAAGTGTCAGAGCATCTGTGCCTCTCGCCACACTCACACACTCAGTTAGCCATCAGCTGTTGCATTTTCACAAGCTCATCGTTTGTTATTAGCATAAAGCATTTATAATAAATCTGAAGAACAATGGCCATAGTCTGTTTCTCTTATTAGCCTGTCTTTATTTCTTTGACTCCTATTATTATATGTCTCTGTATGTTATATACACTTTCTATGTCAAAGACATCTCTAGTGGAGAAGCATATGGAGCGCATCCACAGTCTAGAGGCTGCTCTGAGGCAGCGAGACAGCTCTCTACACAAATTCAACACACAACTGCACAGCAAAGACATGCAGTACCTGCAGCTCCATGCCAGTCCTGACACACACAGTGAGTCCTTCTTAGTTTTTTTGTATGAGCTACTGTATATTGTTGCCATATATCTCATATAAGATACATGTGACAAAAAACAGCAATTTACATTCACTGAGTGGCTGTGGCTGAGGTGGTAGAGCAGGTTGTCCACTAATCGTAGGGTTGGTGGTTTGATTCCCGGCTCACATGACTCCACATACTGAAGTGTCCTTGGGCAAGACACTGAACCCCAAGTTGCTCTTGACGGCAAGTTAGCGCCTTGCATGGCAGCTCTGTTACTGTTGGTGTGTGAATGGGTGAAGGAGACACAGTGAAAAGCGCTATGTAAGTGCATCCCATTTACTTTTACATTTATAGCATTTGGTGTTTACAACTACAGTGTTCAGAAGGAAATTGACGTCTCTGTTAAAAGACATCACACTGCTTTTGAGGCACCTTGTTAGCAATTAGTTTTAGCCAATTTTCATCATGAAAATAAAGTAGCCTGGAAACATTGAGACCTTTTTGAAACATTGTTTTATTTGATACCATATTCCCTTACTTCTGGAGTAGGGATGTACTTAAACATGAATACATCATTTGTATTGAACAGATAAAATATTTTTTAAATGGATACAAGAAGAAAATTCAGATATGAATAGGTTGTGTACTATTTTTTTTTCATAGGGCATCTGGTTGAAATTAGAGTTGCGAAGCCACTTCAGGTTACAGATACAGACATAGATATGACTATAAATATGAGCACTAATCAGATGCAGATAAACATGCAGATACAGATAGTGCCATTGCATTACAACCCTATTCTGGACCTCCTAGAAAGAATAAATGTAGTTCCTTCCAACCTCATCTTTAACATGCAATAACTTGTTTCCAGGATGTTCTTTCAGTTCTGTTTGAGCAGAACTTCCCACTCACATTTAATGTTAACAACAAGCCACAAGAGAACTTCACAGATCAGCACAAACACAGTGGTCATAAACCTGGCCCTGTCCCTTGCCCTGTAGGAGGGAAAATTCTCTCAAAAGCTGAGCATCCAATTCAACCAATTTGTACAACACAAGGAAAAACTGTTGTTCTGCAAGAGATAAGAAATTAATTCTTGGCTGTGAGTATATGAACTGATGGCCAGAGTGTAGAGAAAAAACTGTGGTAATGTAGGCGTGCACGTGGGTGTGTGGTAGTTCATGCTCGCTTATTGCTGAACCATCACAATAGGTGCTTGCTCAAGGACTGTTTCTTTCTGAGCAGCTGAATCACAGCGCCCACGCTGGGGGAGAAGTGCGGGATGCGCCTGAGTCTCCCATCCTCCATCATCATCACCACCACGCCGTCATGCTTGGCACGATGAATCGAGGAGGCCCTGCTGGCCCGCTGCCCTCTGCGTGACACATGCATTCAGCGCTGCGGCGGCTACTGTGTGTTCGTGAAAGACATTAAACATGATTGCATGATTAACGTCACTGCAGGTTTTTGGTTGTCATAAAGCAGATATCAGCATTAGTCTTGCTAATAATTTGGCTGTTGATAATGTAAACTGTGAGCTGAAAAAGGATCAAAACCTGTTTGGAAATCAAACATGAGATTATAGGCTGTCACACAGCAGCTGCTTTGAGGATCACCTACGTATTTGTTGTATGTAGTGTGTGTGTGTGTGTGTGTGTGTGTGTGTGTGTGTGTGTGTGTGTGTGTGTGTGTGTGTGTGTGTGAATATTAAGTAGAATTAAAATATCCAGTGCCTTTATTCATTTATAATTATATGTAATGTTGTGGAAGGTCCACAAAACAAGTTAGTTCCTGTTAACTTACGTTTTATCAGCTATAAACCATGATCCCTTCACAAGCCTCTCTTCTCTCTACATTTACATAATGCAAAAAAAAAAACAAAGCAAAAGAAAATCCTCTTCAGGCCTTCAGAAATAACTTACTTTGTGTGTATGTTTTATGCTTTTCCATACCAGGGCTAGACTGCCCGGCTCTGACCCTTCAGAGCTCCCGCAGTCTGGATACTCTCTCAGACCTGAAACTACAGCGGCTGGAGGCAGAGCTAGAAGGCGCACGGCATGAGGCCCGAGGTGCATGTCAGAGGGAGGAGGAGCTAAAGGCTGAATGTGAGAGACTGCAAGAAGAGCTAAGAGAGCTTCAGAACAACCAGAGACAACAGGTCAGTACACAGTACACTGCAGATAGAGTTTACAGAAGTTTATGAGTTGAATATGAGGTAAAGTAAACCAGAAAAAAACAATCTTAAGTTCCAGCAGCTTTTTATACAATAAAAGTTCAGAGACAAAACTCTGAAAAAAAGCTTCCCATCTTCCACAATATATATCCATATATATATCCATATATATATATATATATATATATATATATATATATATATATATATATATATATATATATATATATATATATATATATATGCAGTGGGGGAAATAAGTATTGGATGTGTCAACATTTTTTTCAGTAAATATATATCCAATGAGGCTATTCACATGAAATTTTCACCAGACATCAGTATTAACTGAAGAAATCTGGAAATGTAAACAATTCACAACATTAAAGTCCATAAATAAAGTTATGTGTAATAAAGTGGAATGACACAGGAAAAAAGTATTGAACACACTAAGATAAAGCAGTTCTCCAAGGCAAGGTAAGACCAGGAACCAGCTGAATCCCGTAAGTAATTATACCCCCTATCTGTGCAAATTAATATCAGCTGGTTTAGTAAATTGATGGTCTATAAAAAGGCTTTCCGTTACCAAGGTGTCACACAAGAAACATCTCATGATGGCTAAAAGCAAAGAGCTCTCCCAAGACCTTCACAACCTTATTGTTGCAAAACATATTGATGGAATCGGATACAGACTTTTTAAAAAACTTCTGAATCCTCCAATAAGCACCACTGGGGCCATTATCCGCAAGTGGAAGCAACATCACTCCGTTATCAACCAGCCACACACAGGAGCTCCGCGCATGATTTCTGACCAGGGAGTCAGAAGAATAGTCAAAAGAGTAGCCAAGAGCCAAGGACCACTCGGAAAAAGCTCCAGAAACACTTGGAGGCAGCAGGTACCATCATCACAGAGAAAACAATAGGCAATGCACTCCACTGCTCACGCTCACCCCACAACACTCCATTAATAAATAAAAGGCATGTCGAAGCTCGTTTAAAGTTTCCTACAACTCATTTGGACAAGCCTATGAAATAGTGGAGAGTATAGTCTGGTCATACGAGAGCAAAATTGAACTTTTTTGACTGGAGAAGAAATGGCACTGCACATCACCCTTAAAACACAATACCCACAGTGAAGTTTGGAGGTGGAAGCATCATGGTGTGTGGCTGTTTGTCATTACATGGTACTGGCAGACTTCATATAATCGAAGGAACGATGAATGGAGCCCTTTACCGGGAGATTCTTGAGAAGAATCTGCTGCCATCCACCAGCATGATGAAGATGAGATGTGGGTGGGCCTTCCAGCAGGACAACGATCCAAAGCATACAGCAAAGGAAACTCTCAATTGGTTTCAGAGAAAAAAAAATCAAGGTGTTAGAATGGCCCAGTCAACCATCTGACTTGAATCCAATTGAACAAGATTTAAAGACAATATGTTTAGACGAATGGGCCAAAATCACACCTGAATACTGCGGCCGAATAATTTCTTCATACAGGAAGCGTCTTGAAGCTGTCATTACAAACAAAGGCTTCTCCACTAAGTATTAAATAAATTTAAGTTAGTGTGTTCAATACTTTTTTCCTGTGTAATTCCTCTTTATTACACATAACTTTATTTATGGACTTGTGGGCTTATGGACATTGTTTTGAATTTTTTACATTTCCAGATTTCTTGAGTTATTACTGATGTCTGGTGAAAATTTCATATGAATAGCCTCATTGGAAATATATTTACGGAAAAAAATGTTGATGCCAATACTTATTTCCCCCACTGTATATGTATAAACTGTACTGTAGATTTATTTATGATAATGTTACACTGAAATCTGTTTTGTGCTGCTTTCTGTTATTTTATGCACACCTCTGGATCTTTGCCTAAGATTTTGACTATTATCACTTCACTGGTTCTGTAATTTATTGTAGCTCATTTATTTAAGTGCTTATAATGTTATACCTCTTCTACTAATCAATCCTCAAACTGCTCCATTTTGCTTTAGAGCAAGCTCCACTTCCGGTCGTCAAATTACATATGCTACTGCAACTGCACAGTTGAGATTTTTAATAGTTGGGACATCAGCTTCTCTATTAGCCTGTAGTGAGTTACATTCCCCCAAAACCCACTCTCTGCTTCACAATGCAAAAACGCTTCCATGCATTATTACAGAATTGTATACAGTATTATGTTTAATTTCTACCACAGTCACTAAGTATATATTCAAGATAAGCACTAGGCTAGTAGCGCTTATTCCATGTAAAGCATGACAGCTCACAGATTATTACACTTTTTTTTATCTGTTAAAGAACAACATGGCTTTAACACTGAACATTTCCAACATTATTGGTATACATTTACCATATTGAGACTTTCTGCACTTGCAAACTTCAAACAGTATTTTTCCAGGAAACAATCACTTCTGCCATAAAAGAACTATTTTTAGTAATTGTTTATCTGATTTTTGTCCTCAGCACCAAAGACCAACAGCTCATTCATTTCTAAATCACTCTAATTCCCCAACATTTCCCCTTTTTTACATATAATTTAGGTTTTATATTCCTGTTTAGGTCTTTTGGATTGTGTGCTTCACTAGAGAAGCAACTTGTTACATTACTGAGATGCTGCAAAGCTTAAAGTACTCTCTCCTGAACACTTTCTCCATGCTTACAGTAACATCACTACAATAATTCTGCAAAAAATACAATACTGTACTTTTACTTTACAGTAGCATCAATTGAGTTATTGTTGTTACTGTATCTTACCATAATAATCTTTACAGCAATAACTTGTAATCAATCACATTTTACAGTGCCAAACTGGCAAGTCAAATTTAGCATATGACATAACCAACATAAGACACAGAGTTTAAACTAGCCTATACATTAGCCTATACATAGTAACTTTCAGTAACATTCACAATACAAGCAATTCATAATTATTTTAAAAATGTATAATTTTATTGTAGCTCATACCAGAATCAAAACTTCAGTCTTGTGGTATAAAATTGTACCACAGTGGTGGCTTCTGACAAACTATCAACTTTTCACTGGAGTGGCTTAAAATATTCATATCCTTCCTCATGTTTTACATACATGCTAAAAACAGACAAGCCTTCTGCTTTTCTGATTTTGTTCTGCTTTCAGAGTTGTTTGCAAGTTTCCTCTTCACAATAGTTTATACCACATCTCTGTTGATTTCTTGAATCTCACTGGACACAAGATGTTGATTCATTTTCTATAACATGAAAATGATGAAGGTTTCTCTAATTAGATGTTTATTTAACAGTTATGGAAGGAGTCTCCAGTGTCAGCAGTTTGTAACTGTCAGCCAGTTTTTCATCATGGGAAACTCTAGGACGTAGGAGTTTGTACTTCTGGGTTTCTTGAGAATATCACACGATGTATTTTTGTCTTATAAACTTCAAGAGACAGAAAAAAAGAGAAGCTGGTGTGGGAACGAGTTTATTATAATTGCTTAAGTGATAAAAGGAACTAACTTTTCTTGCGGACGTTTCAGAACACTATATGTGACTATAAGCAGTAAAAATAAAAAAAAACATGATGATCAATAAGAGTAAGTGGTAAGAGTAACTCCACTTAGCATCAGGCTGTAACACATGACCACGCTGGTGATTGTTTTCCTATAACAGCATGTCCTGTCATGCTTTATTACTTAGTTAAGGCACACGTGTAACACAAACTTTAGACAGTGAACAAAACTGTGTTTGTGAGAGGTTTGTGCAGTATTCTGAAAGTATTTCCTGTATTCTGTTGGTTTCATCCAGACAGGATCTTTACCCATTATGTATGTACATGTACATGTATTGCACATGAGGCTGTGATATGTGTTTCTTGTGTTTGTATGTGCTGCAGGATGTGAGCTCCACTTGTGCCCAGTGTGATATGGAATGGATAAAGAAGGTGGGAGATGAACAGTAAGTAATTATGTGCACAGTCCTTATTTCAAAGCATTTACTGATATAAACTGCAGTTAATGAGCTTTACCACATTTCCTCCTGAGAGTCTGGCCTTTCGTGTTAATTTGAAGCTTTATTAGCTGTTCACAGTATTCAGGGTTGTGCACAGCATTCACAGTTAGTCAGAGTCTCTGCGTCACCCAGTGAATGTTACTTTGAGCAGTAGAGGGCACTGTAGCTTCTGACAAACCTAGGACTTTTTAAACCACCAAGCCCCTGTCAAGGTTTTATTTCAGTGGTTTAAAACATTCATAGATTTACATACACACTGAAAAAAAAATGCAAGTCTGTCGTTCCTCTGTCAGAGTTGTTTTCTGAGCTCCTCCACTCTCCGTTTTCCTCTACCTAACAGCCTGGCATTTGCTGGCTGATGGAGAAAATATGAGAAAATTGAAAGTACGCACTTGACAGAGATGTGTAGTTAGAAACCCACTCCTTTTCCACCTCACTCACCTCAAAATTTTGCAGCGGCTTCCCCTTTCTCTTCGTCTTCTCTGTCTGAATCGCAAAGCCAGTTCTTGTAAGTGCTGGCATTTAATGTAAATGGCCAAAGCTAGTTGCAAGATTTTTTCTAATTTTCCTTGAATTTTTTTTTCTGTGGTTGGTGATTTGCTAAAGTTTTTAAAGAAATTCTTAACTGAAATGAGCATTTTCCTGTAAAGCTGTTGAATTTTGCTGAACCTTTTCAGTTGAACAAAGACAAATTAACAAAATAAATCACAGCCAGACAATTCTAATCTAACCATCATTGCAGTAATATTTTTAGCAGTATTTTGTTGGAAGGAAAAAATTGTAAATGATACTAAATTAGACAAAACAATTTATCCGTCAACTTTATAGCATCTCATCGCAAAGTACTAAAGTTGTAGGAGTTATACTGTAGGTTGGTTTAGCTGTTGTAGATGATCTTAAAATATGATTACTGTGTGATATTTATTTACTACAAAAATGTGTCTTGTAATAAAACTTTTCTGAAATTGTTGAATCTTGAACTATAAAAAAATCTATTAAAAAAAAGAAATTATATGAAGCCTTTTTTTTAAGATAACATATTTTATATGCTTCCTGACCATGTATTCTGACCATAATTTTTTTAAAGGAAGCTGTTTGTGCTTGTTTGAAGGAGGCACTTGTGTGTTTGTACAGTAATAATTTAAAAAAAAAAAAAAACTAATTTCAGCAGCAGATGTGTAAATGGCATCTTATATATAACTGTCGTTATATACAGCAAAGGCTTTCCTAATACAAATTGTCTCAGCAGCACACTCTAAGGCCTCCTAGGCACTATAAAATTTCTATTTTTTTACTGATGGACTGGAAAGAGAATATATATATATATATATATATATATATTAGTTTGGTTATTTTCTATCATCCGAATGTTCTGTACTGTTTGTATTTGTTCTTTCTCTAGTATGAGATAATAACAGCTAGGCTGACACAAGTGCTTGGTTTTGGTGTGTGAAGAGATTGTAGACTATGAAGTGTGGGCTGCGCTAACTGAGATTATTGGAAAATTTTCATATTCATGTTTTATTCAGTAATGCAAGATATGCAGCCTGTGAGGCAACATCTGTCAGTGTCAAGTAAACAAAATTTCAAACTTCTAGGTCCAGAGCAAAGGTCATATACAGCTCATGCGGCCCTCTCGAATCAGCTACCCACACACATACATTCTTAGACTCATCCATATCATTTCAAAGGTTCCACAACGCATAAACATGCATGCCCACACAAACCAGGACACATACACACACGCACACAAACACACACATGCACACACATGAAGAGTCGTGTTTCTGTAAAGATCCACTCTACAGTATAAATCATCTATAGATGATGCATGTGTACTTATGTCTGTACTTAGCAGTATTAGCCTGACAGACAATGTTATTGTGATCATACTAACTTCCTCTGCAGTGCACCATTTTACACATTTATCGGAAGGAGTTCACACTTTCAAAGAGTTCCAGGTGCTCTAAGCTAGAGGTGAAGCAATAGTGAGACTTTTTTAAGACTGTCAGCAAACGTGTGTGTGTGTGTGTGTGTGTGTGTGTGTGCCAAAGTGTGTGTGTCTGTGTGTGTGTGTCGAAGTGTGAAAAGTCACACTTTGTCTAAAACATTAAGCAATGAGTCCCACAGATCCTTTGAGTGTCTCACTATAGACAGTCTGATGACAGAATGAGTTTCTGGTCAGACACCTGTAGCAACAGGAGAGACTCAGAGCCTCTGCCCAGTGTAGACTGGCATGTGGGTTGCTCAGATGGTCAGGGTAGCAGTGCTGGGACGTGATGAGCAGTACGGTAAGAGTAAAGCTCTAATGCTACAGCTTACAGAATAACAGCAGAGAAGCTTGCACGTTGCATCTTTTTGCTTGTAGGACTAGGAACGAGTATTAATTTACTGTATGCAATAGTCACTAATTATAATGTGACTATTTAAAAGACAATAAACTCTATTCACTGAATGCCTTGTTGTAATAGCTGTAGTTTGACTCGGTGCTGCACTGCGCTTCCCCCTGACATAGTTATGAAAGTTTGTGACACATTTGCATGAGTAGAGTATGACTGGCTGGTAATTTCACTCCCTAGCGTTCTCCTTCACATAGCCTTTTCATGGCCAAATTGTAATGTATATAAGATATTATAAAGAAAGTAGTTTTTATAGTTACTTTATATTCTACAATCACTAAGTGCAGAACAAAACACAATAAAGTATATAGTCCTTAATTCTATTTTAGGTAAAAACTGCTGGGTTTTTTTTGTTTGTTTTTTGTATATTGCATGTGACTTTCCACTACTACTGGGAGTGAAAACACTCATGAATATTTGCAGTGCTTAGTTAGTTAGCGAGCTTAACGCCCACTAATTTAGCTCAAGATTTAAGGCTCTGGGTTACTGATCAGAAGGTTCAAGCTACAGCACTGCCAGTCTGCCACTGTTGGGCTCTTAACCGTCTCTGCTCCAGGGATGCTGTGTCATGGCTGACCCTGTGCTCTGAACCCAACTTCCTAACAAGCTGGGATATGCGAAGAAAGGAATTTCACTGTGCTGTAATGTATATGTGACAAACAAAGGCTTCTTCGTCTTCTTAATTGAGTTGAATACTCTGTAGGAGAATGTTGGCAGCTGTTTACAGTGCCATAATGAATAGTTTCTCAACTACTCTAATTAACCTCCTGTGAAAATACAAGGTTGGAAAGGGGGAAAAAGCGAATGCTATTTTGGTTGCTTGCACTTGCTTATATGCCAAGTCAGTCTAAATTCTCCCCATTGCCTCTTATCTGACACCATCAGAGGAGCTATGAGTAAAGAACTGCCTTTTTATTGCAAAGCCCTGGTGGTTTGTGCGAAATTGGTTTGTAAGTGATCAGATAAAGGTGATCTGATGACAGATGGAATTTGTCAGCCGCAGTCTTTCATACTTATCTCCCCCTCTCTTATTTTTATTTTCTTATTGACTTATTTTACAAGTAATCCGAAGCCTAATCTGTAGTACATCTTTGGGTTAGACTTAAAATGAGATAGTGATTCATTTTAGTATATACTGTACTAAGCGGTTAACTGGTAACAAATTTCTGAGTTTTTTTTTCACCACCAAAGGGAAGCAAGTTTTTTTTTTTTTTTAAAGTGAAAATAAAACAGTGAATTAAATTTCATTTGGTATATGATGTTAAAAAATATGATTAAAAAATAGCACTGAGAGTAAATGGAAAAGAGGATTGTAATCTGAATAATGTTGTAGCACGTAGTTCACTCTACTGCTGTATTGACAGAGACGTTAAACAAATTGACAATGCTTGTGCTGATGCTTGGTTGCCATGGTGAAAGGAGTCAGTTGGCATAATACTGACTTTAAAAAGCGTGTGTGTGTGCACATGTGGGTGTGTGCGCGTGTGCATGCTTGTGTGTGTGTGTGTCTGTGTATGTGTGTGTGTGCGCACGTGTGCATGCGTGTGTGTGTGCGTGTGTCTGTGTGTGTGTGTGTGTGTGTGTGTGTGTCTGTGTGTGTGTGTATGTGTGTGTGTCTGTGTGTGTGTCTGTGTGTGTATGTGTCTGTGTGTCTGTGTGTGTGTATAAGTGTGTGTGTGTCTGTGTCTCTGTGTGTGTGTCTGTGTGTGTCTGTGTGTGTGTATGT
Organism: Ictalurus furcatus; assembly: GCF_023375685.1. Lineage (NCBI taxonomy): Eukaryota > Metazoa > Chordata > Actinopteri > Siluriformes > Ictaluridae > Ictalurus > Ictalurus furcatus. The sequence goes on from NC_071267.1 coordinate 13,896,316, forward strand.
GTGTGTGTGTGTGTCTGTGTATGTGTGTGTGTGTATGCCTGTGTATGCATGTGTGTGTGTGCGTGCGTGTGTGCATGCGTGCAAACTAGCACCAGTTCTACTCCTACTAGATTCCTGGAATTAAGTACACTAGCTATGTACAAAGCAAACTTGTGTGATATTTATCTGTATATAATTTCAACACTGCATCACACTAGCACTAAAATATGATGCTTTCAAGATTATGGTGAAGTTATTCTGTGAAATACAAAATGTTTTAATATGATTTCTAGAAGTCACAAAGATCAACCATATACACCCCTCATTTCTCTCTTTCAGAGTGAATCTGGCTCTGGCCTACACTGAGCTGACTGAGGAGCTTAGCAGACTACAGGCACTGAGCACCAAACAGACAGAGATCCTGAGGAAAGCCTCACAGGAAGAGACTAGCCCAGGTACCAAACACTCATCAAGACTCATTAGTATTCTAGCATTAATGTACATTGTCACCGGGTGAGACTGTGAAAGAATGGATGATGCTTACTGTGACTCATGGCTCATGGCATGCCATGTATTTCCATCATCATTGTGCTCATAATGAGCATCTCTAACAGAGAATTATGTAAATACATCCAAATAGAAATCTACATCCAGATTTCTGCAAAGCTGCTTTGTGACAATGTCTGTTGTTAAAAGTGCTATACAAATAAAATTGAATTGAATAATCCTGATGCTGATATAGTAATACCATTCTGTTATATATTGTGTATTTCTATAGACTGTCTACTTTGCCTCCTGCTGAAAGCACAAACAACCTACTCCTTATCTGTTTAAACTTATGCACCCAACCGCACAACCAAAAATGCTGTTTCCCCTTTGATAAAGGAAACCAGACCAAAAGCAGAAGCAAAGATACAGAAAAACTGCTACTGATTCAAAGTTGGTGCTAATGCTTTCAGTCAATAGCTGATTGCTATCTCTCCCTTGCAGGAAGTCCCAAATATGTGATTAGTACTCTCTGGTTCAGTCTCTTTTTAGTCAGATCAAAATGAATTAGTTTGATTGTGTATTTTCCATCTAAGTGAAACTGGTTGTTGTTCTACCTACTGCAGTCAAATGTGTAAAGGTTATTTAGAATCAAAGAAATGGTTGGCTGTGATGAAGTTCACCCACACATGATTTGGAAAAATCATGAAGGCTAAAAAAAGAAACACAGGAGAAAGGGGAAGTCATTAAAGACACCAGTGTTTCTTTAGAGTGCTGTTTGTGTCCTGTGAGTCATTCTAATGAACATTTGCAAATCTGCAGGTTTTTATTAAGTTCCAGTCCTATCATTCGAAACATTAACTGGTTTGAGTAGTAAGACAATGAGCATATTGAGTGCCTTGAGTTTGTACTTATGCCCTCATACACTTGATCTAAATTACTATGGAGTAGAAATATAACTGAATACGAATGCATTATTCAAATTGAACAAATAATGCATTCTAAATAAATACAAATATTAATTGTCGGTATTCAGGGTTTTTTTTTTTTTTTGCCAGGAAGGTTCACAGGGCTGCTGGGACTGCAATCCCACAGTATGCAAGAAAAAATATCCACGACTGAGATAATTTTACTTTCATACTTCATACTCATTAAGAGCGTGAGTATGACGGTCTTGGGACAAAGACGATGTTCATTTACCCATTGCAGTTACAAAGTTCTTTCTTTGTCTATCATCAGTGGCTTGCTCCTGTAGCCCAATCAAAACACTGCCTTACATAGCTCCAAAATAAAAACATATTTTTACAGTATTTCTTCCCAAATTGGCCCAAAATTCACAAAACAAAATATGCTTTTATTTACTGAGTTGCCACTTCATATTTCATACAGACAACACATTGTGCACAGGGCAGCATACCTCTGTTGGTGTCTTTAAAAAAAATAATTTAATGAATTTGAAACATACCTTCTGATCTGATACATGTAGATATAAATATTTTGAGCACTAAACAGATACAGATACAGATAGTGGCATTGTGTACACCTCTACATCTTAGAGATGTCATGACAGAGATAAGAGCTGTGTTGACTATTCATCTTTTGTTGTATTGTCTGTCTTATGTTTAGTTCAACGCCATTCTCCTGTGCCTCACCAGAGGCACTCGCCTGTTCCACACCGACACTCCCCCATCCAGCAACGCCATTCCCCCATCCAACAACGTCATTCCCCAATTCAACAGCATCATTCTCCTATACAGCAGCGTCGCTCTCCAGTGCTGCAGCGTCTCTCCCCGGACATGCACCGCCGCTCTCCCCTGGCCGAACTTAACGATGGTCCTGCTTCCTACACCTGCAGACCCCCTACTCAGCACCTAAGAGCCAGTTTTCAAGGGCGCCGCAGTTACTCCGAGGTTGCAGACCCTTCTGCCTATCAGCGTCCGCCAAGGTTCACCCTTGACCCTGTCTCCACCTTGCCAAAGCCCCGTCCATACGTTGAGAGCTACCACAAACAGCAGCAACAACAGCAACAGCAGCAGCAGCATGGCCATATCATGGCCCAAAGGCGAGGCTCCCAGCCTGGGATTCAGACCATAGGAGGGGAAGGAAGTATGGCTGAATCACCTAGACACACCAGAGAGCTCTCTTTCCAGCATGCAGAATTGTCTCATCTGCATTATGAGCCTCAGCCTGCTCCAGCAACGCTACATACCTCTCCTCAGCCACCACACTCTTCAGAGGATGAGGAAGAGTGGACCTGCCCTCACCCCATCAGTCCCCCGCGGACACTGGGGACTTCTGGCCCCGCCTCCACCATGAGGGGCCCTGCTTCCTGTTCAGCCTTCCCCATCCCATCTCGCCCCAACACCTTAAGCTGCCACTCACCTGGATACCTGCATGCAGAACATGCCCAGTCTTGGCCATCCATTAATGTAAGTAGGCAACCAGTCTCTGTTTGATGACCTGATCTGGTTGTGTATTTAGCCTTTGGAACTGGTAGAACCAGGTACCATTAATGTGCCCTTCAACTTGGCCCCTAAACCTGAACTAGTCTGTGCAAAGGCCTAAAATCACTGGGTGCATTGTATAATGACTGTACTCTATATGCGTGATAGTAGTGTATTTACAGTTTCATAGTTAGTCACAACGTATTATCGGACAGAATTTGAGTTTTTTCAAAATAATGATTCAAATCCATTTCCGTCTATTACTATCCATTTCACATGAATGATGAATATTACATTCATCTTTTATTCAATCAACTTCCTTACTCCAAGGGTTCTCAAATTTTGTGCCCGGCTTGGACATCCTAAAAAAATTGCAACCCTCTCCTTCTGGACTCCCCCTAAATTAAACTATATCAACCTCCATTTCTCTGCACAGGAGATGTGGACAGACCTGAAAATCCATTGGCTGTGTAAACTTCTACTGTTGTATGCACGTTACATTGCTACCACTGCTGCCACTAGCATGTTTGTAACATTTTTGACAAATGTCTAGATGACTTTAAACAACTTTGAATCGCTGACCCCTTCACAGTACATGACGGGAATGTTATGTGAGCTGTTGTTTGGTGGTGTTAGGTTTTGCACACTACACGATCACTTGCAGACAAGGCACACATACTACACAATGTTTCACCTGGAGAGATCCCTGCCAGTGCTGTCTATCATGTGACTTTCACTGTTTTATATGGTGAAAATGTAAAGGAAATATTGCCTGGGATACTGGTGCCAATATAAAGTTAGTGAAAATAAGCATAGCTATCTTTATACTGTGCACTGGCAGGAATTACCTTTTGTTTGTTTTTATTTTTGCTTTTCTTAACCACCATTTGTATATGAAATGCCAGATCATTTCACATAGAATCTTATATAAGCAATATTGCTTTTCTTTATTGTGTATTCTCTCCGTATTTTGCCCTCACCCTCCCACACAAATAGATGGATGATTTGTAAACTAGGTAAACTGGTATATTTCTCAGAAAGAAAAACAATTAGGGAATTTGATTGTATACAAGGATGTGTATGTAGACTTGATACCATGAAACTATGATATTTTTAGAGTAGGTTATTATACTGTGAAAAATGAATTCCAACTGTATCACCCCTGCATGAATAAATAAAATAAAATATATTTAAAATGTATTGAATAGAGTACAAATTACGATCATCTGCGTACAATATATTATAATAATGTGTGCACTGCATTTATAATAGAATGTGTATGTGTGCTCTGTCTGTAGCTTTGGATAGAGACAGAGGAGGAGAGTGATGTGAGGAGCTGCCCGCTGTGTCAACTCATCTTTCCTGTCGGTTACCCTGATGATGCCCTAATCAAGCACATTGACTCACACTTGGAGAACAGCAAGATCTGAGACCCACATTCACCACATTGTCTCTTAAACCCAATTTAACACTCATCAGCTGTTCCAACAGTTTTAACTGGATTATTTTTAAATTAAGGGGAGAGTGAGTGGCCAGCTGAGGCCAGATCCTCATAACCTGAGGATTAGCAGAGATTATCAGTATGTAGTGTCTAAGGTTATAATTAGAAATGGCACTAAGAGATGAAGGCTTTACAATACCTTCCAAACACAATGTTGACTTAACTGAATTCTTTCAACTATTGTGTATTTTGATATCAAGCTAAATCTTGGAGTTGTTACAGGCCAACTCTACTTAGAAGACAATAAAACAGTCATATACAGATATGCCGCAATAACCACAGTGTTGATTAGGCTCCAGGTGGACTTGAAAACATGAGGCATTATTTCAATACTGGAGATTTTTGCTGTGCAGGCTCTCTTCTGTTATTTTAAACTAAGCTTCCATGAGCCTACATTGCTTTTTTCAGACCTGTCCACAGAGGCACATCCAAAAGCCACACAGTTACTTAAACTTCATAATGAGTGCTTGAACACTGTGTAAATTGAGAGAAGATGGTGTCCTGCAGGGCAGAATATCATGGCCATTCCAAAAGTGTCAGTATAGTACACTGGCCGATGACTACATTTGTAAGTGGGTCTAAATTTCAGCACTTTATACAAACCCTTAATATCTAACTTATCTTTACAAATATTACTAACACAAAAGCAAAAAAAAAAATGCATTATAGATTTTATTTATTTTTAATAATACCAAATGTCTCTTAATTACATCTTAGATTGGTAGAATGTCCCTTTAACAAAACTATACATATAGATGTATGTAGTTCATATTATAATACACGTAATATGTCAACTTGGAACTGCAACTATTGTTTATCTTCCTGTATACAATGTTCTTGAATGAAGGAGCCTAAAGAACATTACCAGGACATAAAATCCATGATTCTAACAACTCCAAGGAAACTTCAGATGCTCAAACCTAACTAATGACCAATGAATATCACTCATACTGGATCATATTAATCATACTTGTGATTAAGTATGGTCTGAAGGTTTTAAGTTCCTAGATTTAACAAGACTAAATATGATGATATTGCATTTTTCAATACAGCATTAATATGACTTTCACAGTTATTCCATTTACTACACAAACGTAACATTCTTCCTAAAGAGTCAGCACTCTGAACCTGACTCATTTTCCAGTGAACTAAACAGTTGATAGTATGGATGCATCTAAGATGTACTTGACAAAATAAGGACCCTTTGTCTGACCAAATTGCAAAGCTGTTGTATCAAAATGCTTTATTTTATGTACTATAAATGTACTTGATCTGTATTTAAACCTATTTAAGTGTATTAAATTGTAAAATCTACTATGTATATATATAGGTATTTTGAAAGCGCAGAGGAGAGAAAATAGCTTGCTGAAGAGCAAATGGAAAGTTTGCTAATTAAGAATTACATGTGTTGTTTTAATTCTACTCTGGAGGCAAAGACAAGAATACAGTAAGCTATGTTAATTAGCAACATTTCTGGCTATTCTCTCTAGAGCGTGTCCTGTACTGTGAACTCTTTTTGCGATTTCTATTAACATTGTGAATGGCCAGGCCACTTAATATCCCAGTGACCTAATTGTTGAGCTACTAAAGAGAGAAAGTAGAACAGCATGCTCACACCAGTAAAGCCTAAATTACATACCCGAATATAGCTATGAGCAGACACTGGCTGTCACATGGCAAGGGAAGAACAACCAGTCTAAATGCACTGGCAAATTATAAATAGGAGATGCTGAAAGACCTGAAGGCTAAGAAATACACTTTGTATCATGCTATATGAAGAGGACCATATATGCGTGACCAAGAAATTAGATAAACGGTACAGTATGATCATCATAGACACAGACTGGGAAAAAACAGGTTTATATCTTGACTGAAAATAATGAAAAATCAAACATAACATCTTCATATTGGTTAAAGTGCAAAGCCTAATGTTTTTTTTATCTTGTGGCTAGGATGTGCAGGCCAGTGCATGCGCAGGGTGTCTGCTACAAAATCACACAACAGCACATACAACTCACACATATTTTGAGCCAGTCTAGCACCTTTATCTGCAGTCCTACAGTGTAGAAACAAAATAAAGCTTCAGCCATTATTCACAAGAGTTCACTCAGGAGTTATTTAAAGAGCTATTACTGATGTTTCTCATCCTTAGACCTGACTTCTCAGAAAAAAAAAAATGCAAGCCATCTCTGGATCTTCTTCTCTTCTAGCCCTGTAGTTTTGTGTGTGATTACTTTGTGATATTCTTAAATAACTCAGGGGATAAGACTTTGTGAATATGGCTCCTGTTACCGTGCACTCAAAAATATTGTTCACAGGAACAGAGCGATCACATCTCACAGAGCCAAATCTGTGAGAGCAGAGAGAGCACTAAAGAGTTAGGTAATCATAGACATATTTTTGTGATAGCAAGGAGTGACCTCAAAAATTCTATAAAAAAAGAAATGTTCAAAATAAATACATAATGTGTCATATTTTATTGTTTCTGTAAATAAAATGGTAAATAAAATGGAACATGCACTCATTTTGCTTTTTTTTTTTTCCTTTTTTTAACAGGAATTGATCCATCTATATACAGTATTTACTAGATATAGTATATATGGTATATGTATTGGAAAAAGACCAGGCAACATTTTTCCAATCTTCAACTGATTTTAAATTCCTGTAGCTTCAGATTCCTGTTCTTGGCTGACAGGAGTGGAATCCAGTGTGGTTTTCCACTCACCATTTTGAGATGCTTTTCTGCTCACCGTGATTGCAAAGAGTGGTTATTTGATTTACTAGAGACTTCCTGTCAGCTCAAATCAGTCTGGCCATTTTCCTCTGAGCTTTCTCATCAACAAACCGTTTCCACCTGCAGAACTTCCACTTATGGATGTTTTTTCTTTTTCGCAATCAAAACTCTAGAGATTGCTGTGCATGAAAAGCCCAAGAGCTCAGCAGTGTTTGAAGTACTTAAGCCAGCCCATCTGGCACCAACATCCATGCCAAGTCACTGAGATCACAGTTTGACTCATTCTGATGTTTGATGTGAACAGCTCTTGTTCTATGTCTTTGATTTTATGCATTGTGCTGCTACTACATGATTGGATGATCCTTCATACAATAATTGCATGAACGAGGAAGTCTACAGATGTTTCTAAAAAAAATGTCATTGGTATATGTGTGTGTGTGTGTGTGTGTGTGTGTGTGTGTGTGTGTGTGTGTACTGCATATACAATATATGAAGTAACTGCACTGTACTTCAGTGATAATAGTAGATGCCGTAAAGCATTTCTAGAGAAAAGTTCTTCATCAGAGCTGTGCAAGCAAAGTGCCTCTGAGCCTGCAGTTCCAACAGAAAGTTTTACACACATTCTACATTACTGTCTGGTTAGGTTCAATCTCCCTCCAGGAGAAGACCAAACTATGATGTACAGGGGAAGATCACTGGCCACACACTGCTCACCCACTTTTTTCAGCCACTTTCTTCAGGGTTAGTATACTGGACTGTAAAAATCTCCAGATATGGAAACAGTTTGTAGTTGAGCTGTAGCCCTGTTTAATAATGGACCAGAGAAACTTCATTTACACAAACCCCTGCACTGTGTAAATACTTCACTGTATTCTTACAACTAGCACTACCCCCGAACGTCCCCCCCCCCCACACACACACACGCACACACACACACCACGGGTGTCTTATTTTTTTCTCCTTTCTCTATGTCTCTGTCAGGCACATACATACCCATGGTTATATGTGCTTTACAGGATGACCCGCCCATCCGTTAACCAAAACCACATTTTCAGAGAAGCAGTGCATACGCTCTCTCTCTCTCGCTCTCGCTCTCACTCCCTCTCTCTCTCGCTCTCGCTCTCACTCTCTCTCTCTCTCTCTCTCTCTCTCTCTCTCAGAAATACACATATCAAGTATTGATGCTTAGATGCTTAATTAGAAAAGTGCACACACCCAAACCCCGCAGTCGGTCAAACAGCAAAACATGAGCTCATGAGCCCATAAATAAGATAAAAAGATTTTTCTTTCAAAGAAAAGCGGAAATGTTCCCCACCCTTTACCTCCATGACTACTGCATCAACAAAAACATTTTTAAAAAAAAAAAAACCCTGCTAACTATGTCAGATATACTGTGAGTATTTCTAGTATGTAAGCATGAACGTAAAGGATGAAAGAATATGCTTGTCAGCTGAAGAAATAAAAGCAATGCAATAACACAATAATCACCTATTAGTGTTCATTTTAACAATTTATAACAAATGCAAGTCTTTTTAGCTACTTTATAGCTAATTTAATTGGTATTATATATAGCCCATAACAAAGAAACTTGATTTGTAACACATAGTACATGCTGAGTAGGATCAACCTTCTCAAATGTATATACTATACAGCTACAGCATCAGTGTTTCAGCTGAGTCCATGGTTGTGGTGGCATTTAGCACTTGTGAGTCATATAAATGTAACTTTATTGTGGTTTACTTTCTTTCCTGACTGGCTGTTTTTTAAAACAGAGGGGATTTTTGTTTTAGCATAGATTTAGCAAATATATAAAATGTACTAACCTGGCATCTAGGGTAATGGCATGAGGAATATATTCTTAATATATTTAATTAAGAACATAATAATGATTTTTTTAATTTAATAATTTACTTTCAATTTATAATGTGGGCAACATAATGACCTCTTCAAAGTAATCGCATCAGTCAAAATCATAACATCATTAAAAATAAAAATAAAAAATGAATGAGAGAACATAATTTTCATCTTCTAAATATTTCATAGAGGTGAATGTGTTCAGGTGAATGTTGTGGGGAAACTAAAATGTACATTTTCATATCCTCTAATAGATGAGTCATGGAAAACAAAGTTTTAAGCATGAGCTTGATTTTGAACAATATGATCTTTAAAAACTATTCTAGTGATAATATTTCAAGCTAAAATGTACTTATAGCGGGCAGGGACAGGCAAAAAAAAGCATTGTTTTCTAAGTGCTGTAGCTACGTTTATCAAAGTTTTAAGTTATTTATGCAAAATATGCACATAGTTTATTGTGAAGGACACGTTACCTATATTTATAATGTGTTTTACTTTACATCATTTCAATTCAAATGACATGAAATATGTTGGCATTGAGGAAATTGCCAGTGATCTTTTAGAAAATTATGGACATTTTGAGAGGCTCTTAATTTGTTATTACAAGATGCAGCTAATTGGGGCACATCTGAATTAGATCATATTTACCTCAGTAAAAGAGAGATTATGGAGAATCAACTAATATAAAAATGGAAAGTCAAAATGATAAAAATAGATAGATAGATAGATAGATAGATAGATAGAATTAAATGTAAAAATTCCAACAACATAAACCAAGGTACCACAGACTGCGTAACAAAAATATAAAAGCAAACAACCATGACCAATTTTTCATAAATATTTTACAACCCAAATGAAAAAAGTTCCTATTACTCTAATATACCCCAGGTATTATAAAACAGTCAATAAAAAATGATTATGTTAGTAAAACTAATCCTGAAATTAGATAACTATGACTCAAGATTGCATTTATATTTTCTAGTAAATCTTCCAAAAGTATATGACAAACTTTTACTTTATATTCCAGGAACAAACAATATAGTTTCCTTTTCAAGTAAATAAAGAAATATTACAGGGTGTTAAAGCATTTAACACCTCCTTCTTTCCGGTGTTGTGGTTTTCTTCACACATTCATTCAGGGCCAAATTTCCCAAAAGCATAATAAAGTTAAGATCATCTTAACTGGAAGAGAGAGAGAGAGAGAGAGAGAGAGAGAGAGAGAGAGAGTTCAATGTAATGCTCACTCTACCATTTGGCAATAATCTTTACAGTGCAATGCTTTTGGGAACCTCAGCCCAGGTCACATGAAATCATATAGTAAGTACACAAAGCATCCATCCATCCATCCATTTTCTATATCGCTTATCCTTCAGGGTCGCGGGGAACAATCACACACACATTCACACACATTCATACACTATGGACACTTTGGACATGCCAATCAGCCTACCATGCATGTCTTTAGACTGGGGGAGGAAACCGGAGTAGCCGGAGGAAACCGGAGTACTCGGAGGAAACCGCCACAGCATGAGGAGAACATGCAAACTCTGCACACACGGGGCCGTGGCAGGAATAAAACCCCCAACCCTGGCGGTGTGAGGCAAATGTACTAACCAAGTACACTAAGTACACAAAGCAATAAATGAATTTATTTGTGGATTATTCTGGTATTCACACATCCTGATGACATCTACAGATGTTTTATCAAGGTGAGATCATGTTAATACACCATGGTAGTAAGTTAACTAAGTAACGATCCATGCTAAGTAAACCAGTAATGAGTTAAATAAAATGATCTTGTACTCTTGAAGCACTGACATACCACTATTTTATCTTGGTACTTCTTCTTTTGAGTTCTTTTGAGTTCTTAAATTAAGCCTCAGTGAAATGTCACACCATGAGCTACAGGGAGAATTTTTAGTTCCTTTACAACATCTCACCTCTGCTGTCAAATTATATATTAGTAGATGATGGACAGAATGGATGAAGTGTAGACTTCCAGAATAGCTTACAGGATGTAAAAAAATGTTGTTTATGTGTTTGTGATCACATTAAATAAATATAATACATTAATTTCTTTGGTTGACTGAAATTAAAGTGTGAGAATACAAGCTAGTGCCTGAGTATGTTCTGAAAAAAAAAAAAAAAAAAAAATATATATATATATATATATATATATATATATATATATATATATATATATATATATTTATTTACTTATTTTTCTTCTATGGTTCACATAGCTATCATGTACTGACTGTCAGGTTATCTGTTATCAAATTAAAATTTCTTTCATAACCCATCAGTTCCTCCTGTATCAGGAGAGGAAAAACATAAAGGTAATATGTCATTCAGAAAAGTGGACAGTTTCTGCCCGTGCTTTCCATATTGTTGCACTTTTATACTGTTTATAATCTTTTCCCACATGTCTGTGTAGATCTACTGAGGATAAAGGGAACTGAAACATTTCATCAGGTAGCACAGTCTGGCGCACATTCTTCCTTCATTGTTTGTTAAATACATGATCCCTGTATATCCCAAAAAATCCACTAGATGGCCAGACAGACCACAAGAATATCCACTCTCACCATCATTCCCACTCAGAGCAAGACAGATCTCTCCCACTGTACTCCCCATACACAGATTAACACAACATGCTCTAAGTATATCATTTGAATCCAGCATTTACTGTAAGACTCTGTTTAAGATGGATTACTGCCTACGAGTCAACATTTATTTTCACAAAATGACAAAATGCAATAATTAATATAAGAATTCATGTCTGCCCATCTGCGTATGGTGGCTTAGTGGTTAGCACGTTCACCTCACGCCACCGGGGTTCGAGTCCTGAATGGGTGTGTGAATGTGTATGTGAGTGTGCCCTGCGATGGATTGGCACCCTGTCCAGGGTGTACCCCACCTTGTGCACGATTCTCCCTGGGATAGGCTCCAGGTTGCCCGTGACCCTGAAAAGGAGTAAGCGGTAGAAGATGGATGGATGGATGGTCTGCCCATCTGACAAATGCAGCTAAAATTTGTCATCGGCTGCTAACACTGTAGATTTGCCCACAGTCTTAATGGGTAAACTTATGAAATGCTCATTCAAAAAAAAAATCTACAACTATTCTGTAGTTTATCAACAGTATGTAGTACTTTTGTTATGTTTCATTTATTTTAATAGCCTTCTATGCCAGTTTATCTCATAGCTAAATGCAGTATGTACACTGTGACTTCTGTACAGGTTTTCTATTCTTGCCTTGAGGAAAGGTTAGCTAGGCCAATACTTGGTCTATGGAAAATAACTGAATGTTTTAGAGCAACTAAGGACAAAGTGATTGATTTTGATTGATGTATTACAAAAGTTGAAAAAAAAAAAAAACATTTTTAAAAACCGATCCCTTCTCATAACCTTAGTCTTGAGTATCTTTTTTTGTTTTACCTAATTAATACAATTATTAAGAACCTTTTATGTTAAACAGACATCATGCAAAAACGGTAGTGTAAAGAAGTAAAAACATCGTTTGTAGCTGCATGTCATGCACATTCACATTCACACACACATGAACACATGCACACACACGCACGCGTGCACACACACACACATACACACACACACACATGCTGTTGTATGTTTGATCAGATAACACAGAATAAACAGATTTTCATCATATAAACTGACTCATTTCATTAATTTAAACATACAGTTGCAAAGTAATATACTTACTGGCTACTAAAGTCTATAAAAACTGTCTGGTTGACCACAAAGTTAATTTGAAGCACTGAAAATAATAATCTATGTCTGCTTTTATGTATTTCTCATTCACACATGCAGCCGTGTTTTATTTTTATGATCGTTTTTATGCACATATCTTTTATTCCAAAGCAAATTTGCATCTCATATTACATAACCAAAAAGTTTTTAATTAGTAAGTGTTTCACAAGTAATCACAAATGATAGTGTAGCTTGTTTGTAATATACCAGTCCTTGTAGCAGCAAGTCTCATCCTAGCCCCAGCGTTAACCAAAACAGCAACTGCAATATATTTCACATCCTGGACTGCTATCACAATGATCATCCATCTGAAAAAAAAACTGTGTCGCCCTTTGGGTTTAGTCTATTGGATTGGCCTTGTGCCCCTGCCTGTGTCTACTGCATGTTAAGCGCAGTGAGGTTATGTGCATGGTGAAGGCCAATCACAGAGAACACAGAGCTGTGACCTGTATTTGAACTGCCAGCCTGTGTAACTCACCCCCACTGATGGCAGAATGTATACTCACTCACTTGCGGCAGAGCTCTTCACCAAGCTCAGCATGGCCTCAGGCAAGAAAGCTGCAAGGGCAGAGGGAAGGAGGCAACAGGCAGAGCAGTGCCAGGCAGAGGGAGTAAAGTGCAGAGTTTATTTGGTGAGATTTTGGATCAGAATAATTACTGCGGGTGAAAGAAGAGGAAAAGATCATCCAAAAGCAAACATCAGGTTGTGCCTTTAGGCCAGCTTTAGTGAGTATAAACTCAATAGGCTCAGAGTTGAAACCCTGCCCTAACATGAAGGAGCCTTAAAATGCACACACATTTTAAAATCTTGTTGGAACTTTTATTGATCCTTCTGGTCTACACATTATTTTCTGAGTAGTAATGTAGCCAGGTCTCATACTGTAATATAAAGTAACCAGATCTTAGCCAGTTGTTACCTGGCCCTCAATCACACAGCCCAAATGTGAGATTACAAGAAATGTCTGGGTTTACCTTAAAATAAGTGTTTTGTGTACTTACTTACATACTGAAAGCAAAAGTAGGAGTGTATTAGATGCTAACAACCTATGAATGTCTACAGTGCTGCTTAAGCACAGCACTATTCTTTGTAACTACTATGTTGTGGTATTGTTTTTTTTTTTTTTGTGGCCTGCGAGTCCTCCAGGATTTGCAAGTAAAACTTAAGTGACTCATTTTCTCTGTACTCAGTAACGTCAAGAAAAGTTCTGGTTTTATTTGGTACAGAGATTACTAATGCATTCTGTTTTGGTGTTAATTAGTCACAGATTGAGGCTTTAAACATTTGATAATGAGTGGATGAACACCTAGGAGTCAGGATGGATCCATTTGTAAAAAAAATAAAAATAAATAAAAATAAAAATTTCATAACAATACTAATGCTTATAATTAAATAAACAAATAAATAAATATGTCAAAACCTTTAAAAATAAAGCGAGGCACTGGAAACATAGTTTCTTATTTCTGATAGTTGTGCCATTTTATATCTGCAATGTAACATGCAGGGAATTAAAACACTTGCACTTTTATTCATTGTATAAAATATGTAAGCTTATTTCAATATTACTGTTGTTACCTTCATGATTAAATATTATATTAGGAACCTCACCTGTGGCCTTTTTTCATTCTTGCAGTGCATGTCGCTGCTGTGTTTGGCAGCTGTGTGGCACAGCAAAGTTTAGCAGATTCATCATTATCCTAGGCCACATAGCAAATGGGTGCCGCAGCCCTTTTTGCACACAGCAATATCACAGTTCCTATCTGTCACCCTTCACTTGCCGTAATGTGAGAAAACAAGACGTGTTGCGCCTATTATCACTTCCTGGCAAGGCTGGCACACTGATCCCCTTCCCCAGGGAGCCATGCAATATGGTGGAGTATGCTCACAGCTTACCAGCTAGGGCACCCGCTGTCACAACATATCAGTGCTATGTCCACCATCCGGTCAAACAGAGGCAAAACACACAGACACACACACACACACACACATACACACACACACACACACACACACACACATACACAGAAATGCACATCACAGATACTTAACATCGAACAAATATGAAAGATACGGTAGAAAAATAGAAAAGGTACATAACTGTGTACCTACAGTTTTCATTATATAGAAGTATACCTACATAAAAGCACTGATACAATTTGTGATGCAGTATAGATACTGTATTAGCAATTATGTATAAGATTGATAATTCAAACAATTTGTCAATTTTTTGGGTGGGGATCTAAGAGCAAAACCTCATATGTATATGCTCATTTTCTATGTCAAGGTTAATGAATAGCATAGTTGATCTGACTATATTTGGCTACAAGAGTTAGTGATCAAAATGGAGCTGTGGCCTTATACTTTATGGAAACTGAGTACATAGGGACAATTAGATTAAAGCTAATTTAGATTCAGGCTAATTTCTTGTTCTTTGTTGTTCAGTGGTTCAACTGTTTATTTTTATTTTTTTAAACAGATGCTGTAGCCAGTTTGCAATAAAATATATACAATGTATACAATTTTGTTTTCTGATTTGTGTCACTCTAACAACAGTTGTAGAAATATATATATATATATATATATATATATATATATATATATATATATATATATATATATATATATATAATTCCAATATTTGCCTTGTACTAAAGAACGACTGGCTAAAATCAAAATAAATAGAATAATTTTAACAAAATAATATTATACTATATAATATAATAATATTAACAAAAATTGCTGAATTTGCCTTTTCTTGTTTATGATGTAGACAGACATGCACAGCAACTTAATGTGCCGTTCGTCCTAACTATAATTCTTAAACAAAGTGGAAATACAGTGACGCTTATGCCTGTAAAGCCAAAAAAGTCTGGTCTATTCACAGCAAAGCCCCACACTGTTTAAAATAGATGCAAGTGATATGTTCTTTTGACAGTGCTTTGATGAAGGCTCTGTTAAGCTACCTAGTAAGCATGTGTATGATTAACCTGGAGCTCTTGGAAAAACTGTGGTGGGTTCTTGGATTTCCAGGTTGCATCTACTCTCTACCATCACTTGTTGAATTTTGAGTTCAGATGTAGGTGGCGGTAAGCACAGGAAAGTGTTCATGGCAATTGTATGAATCCTGATTATCTTCAAGAGTGTTCAATTAAAATGTGTGATCATTTAAGAAATACTCATCTTGGCCACTTGCAGGAGACTTTGAATTGAACACTTTGCAATTCCCTCCCATGATAAGTGTGAATCTCTACTAGTGAGTCAAAGCAAGAAATGAAGTCAAACAGAAATCGTTTTGCTGTGGTCTCAGCTTCTTGTTGACGTAAGTGGCAATAATGATGAGAATATATTTCTTTTCTGGAGAATCCTCAGGTCCATGCAACAGCCAGGTAGTTTTGAAGATTTTTTCTTTCGTTTGAACCGACTGTCTTGGAAGTAGTGGAGCTAGCGGGCATATTAAAGAGCCTTTTCCTTTCTGAAATGACCAGCTTGTGTTGTTTGCTAACATATAACCTCTGGTTGAAGGGAAATGGGTTGTTGTGCTGTAACCTCACAGCACACACAGGCACTGAAGGTTTTGATGAGGCTCTGCACAGCTCTAGGGATGTTAGATGCAGCTCGAATGCTAACTCTAACTAGTTAACCATGTAGTGTAATGAACAAAATTATAACTCCTGGTTGTTTCTGGTGTTTTTTATTATTTTTTTTATTATTATTATTTTATTTTTTGCTTTTACCAGATCTGTATTATCCTTGTATTTAGTTTTCTAAAGCCTGTCAAAAATGTTCAGTATGAACTGGATAGTTTAGCACAATAGCTACAACCCTCACTAGAGGTTAAGAAGACATACATTACTGTGCAAAAGTGTTAGGCACATGCATAGAAATGCTATAGAGCAAAGATGTCTTCAAAATAATGAAATTAAATGTTTCTACATTAAAAAAAAAATACTATGAATAGCAGTCGTAAAAAATGAAACTAAGTCAATATTTGGTGTGACAAAAAAGAATTTGTACACTTTGTGCAATTTTATAAGGAAATTAGCTGTAAGTTTTAAGCATCTTGCAGAAATAGCCACAGTTCTTTTGGAAACTTTGACTGTCGCAATTGCTTCTTATTTTTGCTGAAAAACCCAGCAGCCTTCATTATGGTTTTTGTCTGAAAAGTTTTCTCTTATGTAATACACTGCTTTCTTTACTGACATACAAACATTTTCTGTAACATTTAATTTTGTACTGGGAAACTAATGTTTGGGAATCTAAAATGATTTTGTACTGACTTGATAATATAAAAGTCATAAAATAAAAAAAATTTCTAACAAAGTTTGTACTAAAAAAAAAATAGGGTGCCTAAAACTTTTGCACAGTACTGTATTAGGTGAGCATATGGGTCAACTTTGGAATAAAAAATACAGAAAAACTCACCAACACCTCCTGTTAGTCATCACAAGTTCTCTAACTCAACAACTTCACAACTGGGTAAAGATACAAACTCCACAAGGAGGATAAATCAGTTGACTCCATCAGCCCTGAATTCTTTTTCCTATTATAGTGTAGTATCATACAGCTTCACCCTATCACTCCCATTTATTTACACTCTCATACTCTTTCCCTCTCTCCTGATTGGCTGCAACTCCATCTAATCACCATGTAGCTGGACTTCCTTCATGTCTTAAAGTTAGTGTGTAATGACGTTTGACGTACCTGAGCTGGCATATGTCATCTGTACACAATTCCTGCCAATTTCAACTTGACATCTTAACACAGCACTGATTTTCTCTCCTGACTCAATAATCACTTTTTCCCATTTTAATATTTAGGGTTAGCCTACATCCCACATGCTTAAAGATTGGTGGTTTGTGTTTTGCTCATGGTTCCTATTGTAGCTGTCAAGTCATGAATTTTCTACAGATTACCCTTAAGACTGGTTTAGTATGTTGTTGGGAGGAAAAATGAATAGACGGCTATATTCAGAGTTGAGTTAAGCATGCACAGTGATAATTTATCATATCAGTATTCAGACTTTCAGGCACATCTATGAACTTTCTTGCTATTCTGAAGTTTCACGGGGTGGAGTTTGCCTAAAACACAGGCATGTCTCAGTTATGTGTGATTCTGACCTTGGCCATCGTAGCTCATTATTCTTGTGCAAATACCAGCTCTAGCAGAGGAGCAATTTTAAGTCCAGCACTACTATCTGACAGTTTGAGGTAAAAACCCCCAGATCTGTGAACTACATGCAGATGTTTTGCATAATTTGATTGGGGAGCCCAGAAATTTACTTAAGCATCTGCATAACTCGAGTCTGAATATGGGTAACTTTTCACAGGCTTAAGTCATCATCTCTGAATATAGCCCACTGTGGACAACATTAAGTGACTGGACACATTATAAATGCAGACAAATAAAGAGACACATTCTTGTCACATTGTCATATGGCTGATGTGTTGTGTTTGACTGAAATATGAAATAGAATAAAAAGATAAAGTAGAAAGTTTATCACAAGTTAAGTGTTCATGCCTCCAGTATACCAAAACATGGCAGGATTAACTGTTCCAGCAGACACTGTCTGCTAGATGGTAACAGAACTCACACAGTGTCAGCAGAAAGGTCGAGAGGGAAATGTGTCAAGTAGAATCTTCTGCAAAATCTGGGTGCGCCACTACACCAGGAGTCATCTTTTAAAGGCTGTTTGTATTTGTTGACAATACCAACTGCATTATTCTCAGGTTCCCCTATCGATCACAAGTAACATATGTTGACACCTTAAACGCTGGTGAAACCCAGTGTGTGTTTTTTGAGAATGTGACTCACGGTAGTGAAAAACACCCCTTTTGCCTGCTCAACCTGAGCTAACATGGCCTCCCTTTTGGAAGCTTGCTGCTGAGACCCATGGGAGAAGGTACAGTGCCCTCAACTAATATTGGCACCCTTGGAAAATATGAGAAAAGAAGGCTGTGAATGTCTTGATCTTTTGTTTAAAAAATTCACAAACATACTCTAATGGATATCAAACAATTGCAAACACAGGTTTCTCAAAAAATATCTTTGTTGAATATATGTGTGCAACAATTACTGGCACCCCTATGAATTCATATGAGAAAATATATGTGAAGTATATTCCCATTGATATTTTACATTTTGTTAGTATATTTGGGTGACTAGGAACAGGAAATTGTTCAACCATGACATCCTGTTTCACAGGGGTATAAATATAAGGTAACACATAGGCCAAATTCCCTTAGTTATTCATAACAATGGGTAAGACCAAGGAATATAGCTGTGATGTGCGTTAAAAGTTGTTGAGCTTCACAAAATGGGAAGTGGCTATAAGAAAATAGCACAAGCATTGCAAATGCCCATTTCCACCATCAGGGTAATAATTAAGAAGTTCCAGTCAACTGGACATAGACAGTGTCAACACACTGTGAAGAGGATGGTTTGAGTGGCCAAAAAAATTCCAAGAATGACAGCTGGAGAATTGCAGAAGTTATTTGTGTCTTGGGGTCAGAAAGTCTCCAAAACTACAATCCGATGTCACCTACATCACCACACATAGTTTGGAAGGGTTTCAAGAAAAAAAAACCTCTACTCTCCTCCAAAAACAAACTCAAGCATCTTCAGTTTGCCAGACACTACTGGAACTTCAAATGGGATCGGGTTCTATGGCCAGATGAAACCAAAATAGAGCTTTTTGGCAGTAAACACCAGAGGTGGTTTTGGCTCACACAGAGAGGTAGCCATATGGAAAAGTACCTCATTGCCCAAATATAAATATGGGGGTGGGTCTTTAATGTTTTGGGTCTGTTTTACTGCCAGAGGACCTGGACATTTTGTTAGGATACATGGCATCATGGACTCTATCAAATATCAACAGATTTTACATGAAAACATGACTGCCTCTGCCAAAAGGCTTAAAATGGGCCGTGGTTGAATCTTCCAGCAGGACAATGATCCAAAACATACATCAAAATCAACAGAAAATGGTTTACTGACCACAAAATCAAGGTCCTGTCATGGCCATCCCAGTCCCCTGACTTGAAACCCATAGAAAACCTGTGGGGTGAACTTTAGAGGAGAGTCCACCAGCGTGGACCTTGAAATTTGAAGGATCTGGAGAGATTCTGTATGGAGGAACAGTCTCAGATCCCTTGCCATGTATTCTCCAACTTCATCAGGCATTATAGGAGAATAAAAGGGTATCAATAATTGTTGCACATCTATATTAATTGTTTGATATCCATGAGATGAGAGTGTTTTTGTGAATTTCTTTAACAAAAGATCAAAAGGTTAACAATAAAAACTATTTTTCACAGCCTTCTTTGCTCATATTTAGCAAGGGTGCCAATATTAGTAGAGGGCACTGAGGGTGATGAGGTTTTATAGACCTGTATGACAGATCAGAAGGTTTAGACCTGAAATTGATTTAACAGCGACATCTTAGACACTGGGGAAGGTTCTAGGATTTAACGGAGCAGTGTGGGACTGAGGGAAAGAATAAAAAGGGGGTTAGCAATCTGCTGATACATCATAGTCCTCATCTTTGGCTGCTGAAACTCCCAGTAGCAGTAATAGGACAAAGGGATGACACATCCTCCCCTCAGGGCCCAGTGTAGATTCATGTACACACAAATTAACACTCTGCATTTACAGACACAGGCAGATCTGGAGAAACACCTGCCCAGTAAAATAACTCTTTATTGAAAAAGGTGCTTAAGCACTTTATAAAACTTGAACCAGATATAGATGGCTATCTTCAGTTTTTGTATCACTGTTGTTGTTGTTGTTGATGATGACGATGATGATGATGTTGTTGCTGTTGCTGTTGTTTCTTCTTCTGTTTTTTCTTTCTATCTATCTATCTTGCTTTCTTTCTTTTTAATTTTACAGCATTCCACAGCCAGTGTTCATAAAGCAAAGTGAAGCAGCAGCAATTTGCAACTGGTGGATTGTTATTGCACCATCATATAGGATGATGCAATTATTTTATCATTTTATTTTCTTATCTTTAACAAGCTTTAACACTTTATTATTTTTCATACACTGTCTTATTGCTACACTTTGTGGCCAAAAGTTTGTGGACACCTGACCATTACACCCATACATGGGCCTTCCGCAAACTGTTGCCAAAAAGCCTTCCCAGAAAATTGGAGGCTATAATAACAGTAAAGAAGGACGCAAGATGTGAGGGTCAGGTGTCCACAAACATTTGGCCACATAATGTATATAGTGCATGCAGTGTATTGATTATTACACAGTAATACACCCCATGTTATTACTGTAATTACTACAACACATGCATTCAGCAGATTTCACACACCCCCATCTCTGCTTTGTTTTAAATGAGGAAAATACCACACTAATATGTAATACCGTTAATATTCACGCACAAAAATCACTGCTGTTCTGTTTTCAGTAAGCAAAAACATAGGGCTGGTCTATGACCAGGTGGGGGAAGTGTGATGAATACCACACCCACACCCACACACACACACACACACACACACACATACACAGGCATCATCATGATCCACAAACAGCTTGGCTGATGGATAGGGAGTGGCAGAAAGCAATGCCAGAGCATGACAAGATTGAACTTTGGGACATCTCTCCACCTGACAGCTTAAACAAGCAGAGGGCAACATGCGGTCACCAGGGGCATGATTGAGGTCGCCCAGGGATAGCACAGTATCAGAGGAAGCAGGAAAAGAGGAAAAGAGAGGGGGGGGGCATATAGGGTGTCACAGCATCACTGTAATGTCAGCCATGTCATTTGTAATCAGCATTGGCTGTAAGTTTCTGAGCAATTAGAGCGCTTTTATTGAGAGAGCAGGCTGACAAACAAGGCCCTCTTGCAACCATGCAGGCAATCACACATCTACATGGCCAATCTCTCTTAGACACACAACAACCACCCCTGGTGTTGCCTGCTACAGCTACTTTTAAATATATTTTTTACACCCTCCTCATCTTGATCTCCTGTCTGCTACATTTTATTCATTCACTGTTCTACAAACCACAGTGACTTTACCCAATACCCAAGTCCGTACTTCCCCTGCATTTTACTGATTGCTACATTTTTCATTCTTTTCATCATGGGAGGAAAATACTTGAATAATTGTACTTCATTATTATACTTGAGTATTATTTTGGTGTATTTATACTTTACTGAAGTGTTATTGAAATTGAATGCTTTGGATTTTTTTAACTTACATATTACTTCTTATATTTTTCTTTATTCCTTTAATGTTTACTTCTTATCTCATCCAACCAGTGGCTATGATATATCAATTGAATGGATTCAGTTTAACATCCAATCATTTTAGTTTAGCATCCAATAATTTCCATTCAGCATCTGATCAAGTTCATAAGTGTAGGAATAAAATAACTACACATCCTACAGTCTACACATCCCTAAAATTGCAGGATTTTGTGATAGAAACAATTATATCAAGATAAATCATGTCAGATTTTTCCACCTTTAATATGATATAGCAACCAAAAACAATTGAGAGAGGAATAAACAGAAATGTTTTAGGGGGAAAAAAATTAAAAGAAAAATCTTGCTATAACCTGGCTGCATAAGTGCCTTTTATAATGGTGCATGTGACTGTGCTCAGCATTAATTCATCACATTCAAATTCTGTTTCAAAGGTACAGTCATGGGAAATGAAAGTACACCCTCCTTTAATGCTATGTTTTTAGATATCAAGGCCTAAATAACAATTGTTTGGTCCTCACCAATAAATAATCTATAA